>NW_026623481.1:400435-478980 GCF_030028575.1 Malurus melanocephalus
TTCTAATCCAAAATCATTCTAATCCAAAATCAATTGTGCCTCAGCCAGGTTTCTATCAGCTGAGTCTTTTTTTTGGCAAAGACTCAACTCAAAATGAAGGGAATGCATTGGGGTGATAATTTGCTGCATGAGCACCTATAGGGTTGTTAAAATAAAGGTGCTGTGCCATATGCAGGTGTTCCAACATTCTTAAACAGTTCCTCCAGTATCCCCAATGCATTGCAATTACAAAATAAGCAAACCCAGCAGCAGCAATTCTTCATCTAGAATTTGGTTTGGAGCCCCATCTGGCAAAGGGCTCTGATTCCTGCTCTAAAGCACATCCCTCCTGCTCAGGCAGTGATGATGGACTGTGAGGAGCTGCATTAAGGTCTCAGACAAGTAAATTACTCTGGCTTCAAACTGTCAAGTAAACTTTGCAGCTTTGTACTTCATAGAGTGCAGTTGGTGATAAAGACACAGGAGCCCCAGGCTGCTGGTTTTGGCCGTAAAAATGTTGATTGAAGTAATCACCCAGTACAGCATGTGATGGGGAATATCATTTACACAGCAGAGACACACACTTGGTGAACTGATACAGTTCCAAACACACTGAAAATTGCTTTTCCTCACCTACCCCCAAAGTCCTTCCTTTGAAGCCTTCACATGACAGGAATGTGGGACAATTTCGATCCTAAGATGCAACCACTTTCTGATCACAACTTTGCCAACTGTATTTTTTAAAAATAAGCATCTGCTTACACTCCTGTTAGTGCTTCAGTAATCTTCCAAAACTATGAGACCAGGAAAGCCCAGTTGATGGAGGGATCTAGAGCTTAATCACAGAATCACAGAACAGGACAGGCAGGACTGGGGATGTGCAGCTGCAGCCTCGCTCCTCTCGGGCTACGAGATCAGTCAACTCCAAACTCCTCGTGCAACAACACAGGCAAAATCATTAAGCGTTCAGTGAGCAAAAGAAATTATCACAAGACATTTTGTCTTAAGATATGGTTAAAATAGAGCATTATTTGTTCTCAGTCATTTAATGAGCCACATTATCAGTGCTGAAACATACATTCCCAAGCGGGCTAGTGAGATAAACTCTGCAAATTTCACTACCGTGGCAAACATGTCTTTTTATTTTTCAAAAGATAAATACCTCATTGCCTTTTCAGCACACAGATATGATACTAGACACCTCTCAGTATGGATAAGGGCACTAATTGATGAAATGGAAACTGTTCATGTTATGCTGCTCTAAAAAATGTTTTTGTGCTGATCCAGTCTCCTTGAATAAAAATAACTGCATATACATACCACACTGTTTGTTCCACTTGCAGTTTTTATGAACTTGGGTAAAAACACCATAAAAGCAAGTACTCAAACTGGATCAAACTGCTTTGGGTAGGAGTCTGCGTGCTGGAGATGAGAACTGCCCTTGGCCATTCAGCCTGCGTGGTATTTATGAGCAACACTTCATTTTCACAATCTTAGAACACTTACAATAAACAATAATGATAATAGTTTTCAAAACACTTGCTGAATTTCAAAATATTTTCCCAGAGAATAATGTTTGCCTCTCTCTGTTTTGATACGTGCCTTGGAGCCAGGCTGTTGCAGGAACTGTGGAAAGGTAAGAATTTTCTGCTTACGATGTTGAACAGTAAATCTTGAGCATTAGACTCTTAGATCTTTAAATAATATTTACTATTGTTATACACACAGTTTTATAAGCTATTTTAGAAAGTAATTTAGAATATGAAGAAAGTACATAAYCTTTTTAAGCTCAGCTCTGAAATTACAATTGCATTCTCACTCTAACTACATAAATAACACCTTTCTCTGTCAGTTCTGGGATGCACAAATCCTTCCTCTCCATAAAATTTACCAACCTAATAAATACTGACCTAGAATCAGCAATTTTGGTATTTACTAGGGACTCTAACCAAATTCATAAATCAACATAATACCTAAGTGGGCAGTACTACAATCACTTTATATATTCTATATAACTATTTCACATAATATATTTAAYGGTCAGAAACATTACACATTTAGCTGGCAAGTCTCTCCTTTAGCATTTAATAAATGCCACACTTTTACATAAGAAAATGTATTTCAATCTAATGTTTATATTTTGACTGCACCTAAAATGTGCTTATTGTAGCATACTGCATCAATAAATGAACAATTATTTCTCAGTGGCATGTAAAATACATAGTGATGTCAGCAGCATTAAATTCTAGTGCCAAGTAGGGAAACAGTTAAATGTACTTTAACTATAAAATTAATATTATACTAATTTTAATAAAAGGAAAAGATTTACCTTATTATTTTTAGTTCAGACATGCAGTCATGTGCAAGGTAATTCAATACCCACTGTATAAAATCTGAACTATGGAAATGTTTTACAGATGTTTCTAATCAGCTTCCTTTGTTTAACATTAGAGCTAACCTCCAGAAGATACATACAAGCTGCACATCCTACAGGTAATGCCATCCAGATGGGATCTCTTCCCTGAACCTCGTGCTCACTAACACAAGGAATAAGGAATACCATAAGGGATATGCTGTGAAGGAAAAGCACCTTGGCAAAACATTTCTGATGTCATTTCGGATTCAGTGCCGCGACACATCTTTTCCAGCTTGCCTGCAGTACTTCTTGTGGAAAACTCCCAAAACATACAGCATAAAAATGTCTCAGATTCRGACAGCTTTATGTTGACTGCTTGGCTCTAGCAAATACTAAATACAGTAATGATAGCATCTTAATTCWTAACTTCTTCCTTTGGTTAAATTGTGCAACTTCCCAGCTGCTGGGTCTCTAGAATATTGCTGCAGTCCTATCCTATACTGAATTTTCTCTGGATACACCAATTTCATCAGGACGGTACTCTTGCAATGAATGAAGCAAGCACATCTTTCTTGGCAACRAGGAATGAGCTTCCTTTGCCTGGATGCTGGTTGGCAGGGTGGGGTTAAACACCCCAGCTCCTTAAATTCATTCTTCTCTCATGAGTAAACAGCAGCAGTGACTCAAAGAGGAGGACCCCAGCTGAGGCATCACAGTAAAGTGATAATTTTTGTGTGTTACACCACTTGATCCATCTGCTGAACATCATCACCTCAATGCCTCCTCCAGGTATTACTGACGTAGAAAGGGAAAAGCCCTGAAATTCCCTGAGAACTCCAGGGGTGCTTACAGGASTGCACCCTGTGGAGTGCTCTGGTGACCTGAGCAAAGGAAGGAAACAAAACCTTCCTTTAGCCCTCCAGAGAGAGAGCTCAGGCAGGGACCATCATCTGTCCTGTGCAAGGACCTTGCCCACATCCAGAAGCATCTCAGGGGATCTCAAGTGGAACATAAGGGGAACTGAGGCATCTACATGAGACCCTCTCCTGTAAATCAGGATACAAAATATATAATTCCAAACACTTTTCCAAYTGTCCATTCACCAAACACAGGTASTRGTAACCTGTTGCAATCASTCCAGGCTTGCACAGCAGAAAAAAAMCCCYAAACCAAAAAAACAACAAAAARGGAACCTGGAAGCACAGAAAAAGTCTCTGACACAAATACATTTTCAAAGAATAGCCAAGGGCATAAGAAACTACATTTTCCACCAGGCAATTAGATCTTCCTAGAAATGGTCCTGGCATCACTGTAGGAGCAGCTGTGTGCAGGGTGGCTGCAAAAAGACATCGATATCTTCAGTAAATATGCTATAGATCCTTTCCTTGAATACATAAAATTCCTGGTCTGCAGTCAGCAAAACAGACTCGAAATCCACAATCCAGTGCTCCTGAGCTGCCTCCCGCCTACCTGACAGGSTTCACATCCCTTGGCACAGGCTGGCTGGGAGTTCCAGCACATCGAACTACTAAGCACTAATAAACACTAATTAAAGTGTTTCCTGCCTCTGAGAAGGGCAGCAACTCTTGCGTAAGAATGCAGCCCTGTCTCCCATACTTGTATTACTGAAGCATTTGGAAGTTTAATAAAAATTTGGATTTTAAATGGCTTGTGACAGGTTAAGATTAACATCCTCCTACTGCAATTGCTTAGAAGCAGGGAACTGGCAAGACACAGGCTATATTTCAACCAGACGGGCATGTTTCTACTGACAGTGACAGAAACATTTCCACAAAAGAGCCTCCTGCTGTCTCCAGCACTAATGAAACGCACGGCATACGGCGGCGGAACGGCACTACATTTCCCTCAGAATATGAAATGTAAACTCTSCCTTAACCATCCTCCAGAAATCCACCACAGCTATAACTTCTGTGTAACATTAAATCTTTGGTAGATGAACTGCTGGAGGGCCTAACGGCTCATAAAAAACCYACCACCTCCAAAAAAACACCTCCAAAATTATGTGATGAAGAACGATTTGAGACAGAAATCCAACCAGACATAACTCTTACCCATCTCTTGTGTGCTTGAGATAAAAAGGGCTGAAGGAGCTGTAGTAGCAGGGAAGAGCAAAATAACTAATTAAATCTATGAACAAAGAATACCCCAATCCTGCTCCCCAAAACAGGTGCTGGTACATTTTCACAACTGCAAGAATGCATATTATACACACAAAATAGATAATGGTGAGGTGTAAAACTTTCATTTCCATGATCCTGAAGTGCTGATTCAAACACAATACTGCAAGACAGAGTCTTAAGTAGTTTTGAGAGTTTAGTCGTATTGGACCATAGTGAAACCAAAACATCCCAACAAGGGCCTAGAGCCATTCGAGGTCCTTCACTTAAAACTCTGCTATCCTCAGAGATATTAAATTATACAGTCAGTCCTTTTTCACTTAATTATTTGTCCTTGCTCTTTATTTATTCAGTTTTTTATTATTTCTAGCATGCAGCAACATGCTGGCTCATGGAATGGCAGTGTTTGCCACCATGCTGTCACAAAAAAAAAGACATTGTCACACAGACTGAGAGACAGCAAATGACAAACACACAAAAACCCATGCAATGTGGACAGAAATAGCCGCAAAAATTAAACTGAGATGGGCATTTTTGCAGGTATCAAAATAGATGGGAAGTTTAGCAACTGCAATTAGAATTTGGAAAAAGTCTGTATTTGTTTCTGAAATTAAACAAAGTGCCTTATCTTCAAAAGAATTCATAGGACAGAATAAACTTTACAATACTGACTTTATTCTAACAAGGAAGATTGASAAAATTTTTAATGGATGTCATCAACCCATCAGGAGTTGGACCTTCACGACCCTYGYGGGTCTTTCCAACTCARGATTTTCTATGATTCTATGAAACAATATAAGCAGAGACTTGTGATAAAAGTTGCAAATGTACAGCATTAATGCAACAAGTCCACTGACTTTAAAGTTTGAGGGTTTTTTAAAACAAAGAACAGTTGTTGCTCCCTTCAAAATTGAATTCACAGTATCAYAGAGTGGTTGGGCTTAGAAGGGATCTCTGGAAAAAAAAAATCCTTCACTAGATCAGACTATAGATCAATATATCTAATGCTGAATTTATTCTCTTGGCTGAGTTTGGTATTGTATTATAATAATGTAACAGAGCGAAGCCTGCAAAACATTTAAAACCACTTTTTGTAAATAATGAAGTTCACCACTAATATGAATTAATTACCATTAAAAATGAATAAACACAAAGGAGTCAAGCTTCTTTTATGAGACCCTGCAGCTATAGCTGAAGCAAYAGATTTATAAAAATTAAGCTGAATTTTTTAACTACAAATAATCACTATTAAGGATTATTTTGGACTAAATTCCCATATGAAACAGATTAATACTTTAATCATGAGTGCTRGACAGAACCTTGAAATTAGGTATTTTCTTTCTATTGGGAAAATCATATCCCTTGAAAAAAACAATTTTGCATGCAAGTATTGAGCAATATTTCAATGATCACACAGAAAAATAAGAATCAAAAGATGTATTAAACCGTCTTATTTTACAGCATTCACTCAGCATAGGGGACTCAGGTTCAACTCTACATTTGTCCAGCAAGTAGAAACTTGACTATTGGTCTTTCCTCTACAAGTCTGTTGTGCTATACACAGGACTACCAGCTAGATAAGAATTCTCTTCATCTCCGTAGATTTTTACAATTNAAAAAAAAAAAAAAAAAAAAAAAGCTTTCAGTTTTGTTCTGATGGAAAAGTAAAACAAATGTCGAAACCTCTAAATTTTTCAGGAAATGGAATTCTTGTTTTCCAGCCAGACACAGTAATTACAGAGACCTCGGAGCTGGGCATGAACCCTGCAATGCTTGAGCAAGAGCCTGAATTTTAGGCTTGCAGTACTTGAGTTGAAAATCAGGCAACATTTGAATCAGGTCTAACAGGAATATAATAGAAATGCCACCACCTCCTATTATAACTGCTCCCATACTCACAGAGTTGAAGGAGTTTCAAATGTATGGATAAATACTGGAAAAGGCCCAAAAGGAACACAAAGGAAATTCAAGTCCTAAAAGCTATATTGGAGCAATCTGAAAGGTTTGCCTTAAACCTGTTAAAGGAAGGAAATTCACAGTTAAGACTGAAAATCCTGGCTGGAGCTCCAGCCTTCAAATACATATACTGCCTTGCAGAAACAAAATGGGTAGGCAAACCATACAAATCAAGAGCAGAGTGTCAGACTGGATTTCCAGTTTTAACTATGATTTGTGACATATTAGAGAACACTTTATTTCATTCTGTTTCCATAAAGTTGGAGCTCTAAGACGGACAGGCCAAGAACAGTCAAACTAGCTGAGGGTTTATTATAGCAGCAAAATCACCACCTTCCTTGAGGTAGTGAATGGATTTCTTGCTACATGTCCATAAAAATAGAAGAAAAAAAATTAAAAAGTAAAGAAAGGGAAATAAAAACAAAGGAAGCAATACTTCCAGAAGGCACAGCACTAGATTTAACTGCACTGCCCTTCCCAGTATAAATTTCTTTCTTTTACCTCCCACAGCAATATCAATTATGATATTCTGTGCAAGTGTTTTAAAGCAATTCCTGGTAGTTTACATCAAACTTTGATTCATCAGTCATCCATAATTCTTCCATAAATGGAGCTTAATTCAATAAATAATTGCATATGTACACATACAAACACACCCATTTATATGTACATATTTAAGAGCTTTCCTGAGCAAAGGCCAAAATTTGTTTCAGATCAGAGATATGGCTCAGATGACCTCTTGAGGCTCCTTCCAGCATAGTTCCTCCACATAGTTCAGGATGGACATTCCARAGCAATCAGGGTAAAAAATGTGTCATTAACCAAAAGGAAATGCTCAATTTATAACTGGCATGCCACAAACTCAGCGTGTGGAGAGGCCAAGGATCAGCCTGGGGAGTGGGGACATGGAASAGGCAAAGTTCTAACACAGGTGTCAAAGCTGTTACACAACTTTAGGGACGACATCAAGCTCAATTTTCACCTGTGATCAGGAAATGAAATTTCATTCCAGTGATCAGGAATGACAGTGAAATTCAGGACTTGTGTGAGGATTAACCAGTTATTATTGCAAAGGGCTTTGAAGAAAACAGGTGCTGAGCAAAAACACTGCATATTAGTGGGATGACTAATAAAAATGGTTAGTTACAAGGAGCAAGAATCTAAAGCAAGGCGGGGGGACCACAGAAATCCAAGACATCTGGGGAGGAGAATCGGTGTAATAAAATGAAAACAAACCAAACCCGTGTTATTTGGCAATCCCACATGCAAACCACTTGAACTTTACACTTCTGGAGTTTATGTCATCATTGAGCCTCCACCTTCCACTCTGAGAAAGCTGAAGTTTACAGAACTAGTATTTTAAAGCATGTATAAGGCGGCAATGGGGCAGCTGTTCAAGAAAAAAACCTATCCTATTTAGCCAAGTCATTAATTGGGACACTATTAAAGTCATTTTACACCATAAATGAATATACATTCTCCAATATTTATAAGAGGGGATGTAGAAAATCCCAAATACTCCTTAAGATTTCAAGAATCTCTGGTGTAGTTAGAGACTGCAAGTTCATTGTGTATTATACAAAAAAACGCTCCACTCTTTAAAAATATCATCCACAGCCCTCCACAAATCCCCAAACCCCTCCCATTAATGGTTACTGCATGATTAATGYTTGTACTGGGCCATTTTAATTAATGAAACAATTCAGAGTTCTACCTTAAAAAGCAGCTTTGTGAAACTGCAGTAGTTGCAGAATATTTCACTCCTGGGCTTGATAAAACACTAAACCAGAAACTGCTTTAAAATAACTGCCTGCCACAGCACTTTTAGCCAACTTTTGCACCTGGTGCCGAGAGAAAAAGCCAAGTGAACTTTCACTCACTTGTTGCACGTCAGCTTCAATGCAATGTCTTTCTTCTGTTGTGTTTGGGTTTCTAACTGGAAGAGACAAGTAAGCTAAACTAGCAGCCAATCAATCCCTAAATTCTAAGAATGCAATAAAATTTGATACCAATAAATCTTTTCTTTTAACAGCCAGAAGAGATTAACAAAGGTATTTGAAATTTTATCCCCCTCTGTACTTTCAATAGGACGATTACCTGACAATCCTGTAGAATCAAACAGCAAAATTAAAAGAGACACAATTAAGCTTGTATACACAAGAACAGGATATGCATTTATGCATATGCCTAGTAGGTCCTCCATTATATATTAGCCTTGATGTATTTTTCTTCCTCTTACAATAAAAGTTATTACACCTTTGGACTGTCAAATAAAAATCCAATTGGCTGAGACACAGACCGTCAATACAAAATAGCTTTGCACAGCTTCCCTCTCACTACAACCAGTCAACTTTTTCAGCTCTGCCATTAATTTGTTTCATGACTTGGGGAAAATCTACTTTGTCTTCTTCGTACTTTCATTTCTCATCCAGAAAGTGATCCAGTTCTTTCCCTAATTTGGAATGATGATGATGGCACAACCTAAGACAAAAAYGGCAAACAATGTAAAAACACATTCAAGAATTAGAGATGATAAAGAATGTAGTTGCTGAGTACTGTGAGAATGGTTGCTAGCAGCAATATCTGCTGAGTATATTGAAGTTGATACACTGGCATCAGGCTGTACATCACCATACAAATGCTCATTATTGATCTGTATATAAGAAATATCCTTGCTTGTATGTGATGGTGCAGAGATGGCAGCACTCACAGCTCCATCTGTAGGATACTGTCCACAAAGAAGCATTTGTCAAAGAATTTCCATGTTACCATGAATTCTTCCCTAAACTATAGAATGTCTCTCCCTTTTTTCCTCATCTTGTGCTCTCCTTCACGGAGACACCAACAGCCACATTCCACCTGTTTCATCATTATCCACTCMGTTTCTCCCACCTCATCCCAGATTSAATTTGGAAGTACCAYTTCTGCTGGCTCTCACTCMATTTACTACTTCTTGATGACTTCTCTGTCATCAGCACTTAATGTCCTGTAAAGCTACTTCCCAAACTCATTCTCCAGACCAGACCTCTTGCAGGCTCCAATGCACCAGCCCAGTTTCTCTTTCAAAGCTCTCTGMCTCTTATTTCAATTATTCCCATTACCTCGCTACTGAGGATTTTGAGAAATTGTCATGGGAACCTCTTCCAAACTCTTTCCATTACTAAGTTGTTTTCATCTTCCTTTATCCCACTTCTTTAAACAACTCTTTGCTGAATCTCAGGCTTCCCATTCCTTATTCAAAACCTGGATTTCCCCTTCAAGCTCCGTAATTTTTCTGCTACAAGAGACAAATAAGCACTCCTACAAAGCTGCTCAAAGGTTTTGTTCCTGCACACCTTCTCTTGTCATAAATCCCTGGCCTTCTTCCCAGCTCTGACCCATCTCAGTAGCTGCATCATATCCTGCCTACTTAGTTTTCAATTTTTCTTTGCTCTCTCATACTTTCCCTCACTGTACAGATGTCTTCAGTCTATCTTWTAAAGAAACTCTATCTCAATCCAGCCCATCTTTCCAAATCTCTTCCCATTTGTTTCTCTCTCTTCATCTATTAAAAAACATAGACCATGCAGTTTTCAGCTAACGCACAGACTTCCCCTCTTCTAACTCTGTCTTGGATCAGCTCCAAGCTGACTTCATAAATCCCCTTCTTTAAAACTGTTCATTTTTGGGACACTCTGTGCCTCATCCTAGCCAGGAATCTACGTCTATGGTACATCTTTATTTTCTTTGCCTTTTCTTCTACTTCTGTCACTTTTAACATCTCCTTTTGCCATCAGAGAAATTCCTGTTTTCCTCCTTTCTTTCCTGCACTTCTTCAAGACTYCTGCCTTGGGGAAATTATCTCTCAGGTGGGAGTTCTGCCTAAACATAGAAAAATCTGTATCTGAGCCGCTCACCCAAGGCATCACTCACAGTTAGTAGACAAAAATCCCTGTTCTGGGTCCAAAGTGACCTCATCCTGAAAATAAATCACAGAAAAAATAAATGGTCTGGGCTRGAAGGAACCTTAAAGGCCATTTTGTTCCACCCCCTTGCCATGGGCAGGGACACCTTCCACTATCCCAGATTGCTCCAAGCCCTGCCCGACCTGGCCTTGGACACTTCCAGGGATGGGGCAGCCACAGCTTCTCTGGGCAACCTGTGCCAGGGCCTCTCCACCCTCACATTTCAAGGCCTGAAAGAATCCACATCAATGGTATCCTACAAGTAACATTTCTCTCCATTGACACTGATTATTTCTCCAACAAGCGAACTCTAATTCACATGAACATCAACAATAATATAGCAATAACGTAGTGAAGTACCTCATATTCCCCATGCACACACAGAGGTACAATGCCTTTACCCAAAATACAACAAAATGGGCAGGCTGTTCATGTTGATAGGACATGAGGGAATGGCTTTAAATGGATAGAAGGTGGGTTTAGATTAGCTACTGGAAAATAAATTCTTTACAGTGAGCGTGGTGAGGCACTGAAAAGGTGGCTTTTTGGTGCATTTACCAGAAAAGTCATAAAAACAAAAAGGGAAGATTCCTCAAATTAAGGAGATGTTTAATATGCATTTTCTGTGTCTGAATATCTTTCATTTTTCCATGGAACCCATCCGTTAAAAAAAAAAAAAAAAAAATGATACTTTTTAGATAGAGTCATACAAAATACTTAATATATTATCTTAAACAATGAAAATTCTTCTACTAACATGACAGCAAAATCACTGGTAAAGCAGAGAGTTAATTTTCCTCTCTGTTGTTGTCTTTGTCAGGAATGAGTTACAGCCCATACTTGCTTTGCTCCGTTTATTTGCAGGTCTGAGATAAAAGACTGTTTGTGCAAGTTTTTATGTATAAGTTATTTTCTGTCTTCTCAAGGACTGTGCAGCCATCAACACTCCTATCAGGTAGAACTCGTGGCTTGAAGATGAAAGAACACAGAAATAAAAAGCATCGACATCTCCCACAATTAAATAAATACTGATCTAAGGGTTTCTGCTGTTATCGCTGTTTTTCTTGGCCAGTGACACTTAGAGACACAAAAGGGTTGCATTTGCCAAAACTAAAGCACTTAAATTTTAAGAAAACAGATTTTGCAGTGCTTCAAGAAGTAAAATAACTTCTGCCAAGTTTTGCAGTAGTTGTTCACTATTTATATTTCCAAAATAAAGTTGTTTTGGATGATGGTAACACCTTTGCCTTCAGCTACTGTTTTCTTTTGCAGAAGAACAGAACTGGAAGATGTTGACAAAGGTGGAGAACTTCAGTATTAAGAGCTGTCTATTAATAACCAAGTGCAGTATTAGAAATTCAGGACCTCTGAACACTAGGTGTCAGTGTAAGAAATGGAAAAATATCAAAAACCTGTTGTTTCCAATCAGGTGGATTAGCTAAGAAACCAGAAGCAGCTGTGACCACATTTCCTTGTAACTGCGCAACACTGTTAACAAGCCAATCTTCCTAAAAAAAAGTTATTCTTAAACTATCAGGTGTGCTTGAAATCAGATAAGGCGATTTAGAAATATAATGAATTTGCTCTGTTAACCACTCCAAGATGACCTTTAAGGTTTATGAGTTACACATAAAAATGATGCACAATTTTACACTTCTCTTTTTCTGCCACAGATATCCATAAATCAGTCGGTGTCTTTCACAACTTAAAGTTTACAGGTTGTTCTTTTTTTTTTTTTTTTTTTTTTTTTTTTACTCCATTTTTATTTCAAGAGCAAGTAATAATTTTTTTTGTCAGAATCAATGAAGAACTAAATATCTATAACAAAAATACAGCTAGTGCCACATGCCACAGAGGTGAGATGTCTCTCACTTCACTTAAGAAGTCCAGATTTTAAATGCTGGCCAGAATTTTAAATAACTACTTTAAGACATGAAGAATCACATCCTAGATGTGCTCATTTATCTCTCGTGACACAAAAGATGATCTGGCGTCACTGCCTCAGCTTTAGAAAAACATKTTTGTTTGCCTTTATGTTTTACCACTGATAAATTTCTGATTCTTTTCATTTAGTGTACTAATTTCTGCCAGAATCAGAATACTTGCCAAGATGGTACTTTTTGTGCAGGATGGACTTTACACACATTTTCATATAACATTCTATTTATACCATACAAATAAGTTAAAGAAAGAATGAAACCCTGAATATCAACTGTCCATTTCACTTCTGGTGCTTGGAATGTAATTATAATTTTCAAAATCATAATCAGAATATTTATTTACCAGACTGCATCACATTGAGCAATAAAAATWTAATGATTACTCTTAAATTTCCTAACTTCTTGATTTGTTAGTAAGTGACATCAACAGAAGTAGCCAAAGATCCTGGATGCTGCATCTGTACTCTGACTGTCCTTGCTAAGTTCAGCTCAACCAAGGCCTCAACACCTGTTAAACTCTACTGTTCTCCTAAAATTGTACAAAAAAAAAAATTAAATAAAGCATCTGTGTTTTAGAAACTCAGGCTGGGATCAGCTTATCAACTGTTTCAACTCAAGAGAGTTGAGTACATATCTATTTAAGAATGCCATAGATTCCAAAGCCCCCATGAGTGAAATTTCATACCTACTTCATTCCTCTTGCCCAACAGCCTAAACAGGAATCTGATGTGTGAAGAGTGGAAAAAACAACCTTTTATTACAGATACATATATTCTCATACATATACAATACAAATAAATCCGTAACATTATTAAAGGCCTGCACTGATACAGAAAATCAGGAAATACTGGGATTATTGCTGCCTCCACTACAATCAGTCTTTATATTTTATATGWATTACATGCAAAGCTTTAAACATTGATGGCTTTTTGTTTTCCATTCAATCCAGTCAATGCTTCAATATTTTTCTGCACTATTGGTACAATTTTGTAGGTAAATAATTATTCATTTGYTTCTGTTTGATAACTTTGGATTCTTAATAACACTATCTTAGTCTCTCCATTTGTAAGGTCAGTGAAGTTCATCGCCACTGGATGCTGAGCACCTCTGCATGACCAGGCTAAAGGCACCAGCTCAGTCTTTATAGCACATGTTAACACTGCACAGGGACCCGTGAAAAAAAAAAATCTGACCAAGTCATCAAATCCTCAGTCTTTGAGAAAGCACAGAGAGTACCCAGAATCCCTCACTTGGACTCCTGAGTCATCCCCTGAAGCAGATTCTGTGTTTGAGAGTTGATAGGTCTGAATATGGTGAACAAGTGGCAGGTAATGTTAAAAGTAGAAAACTCAGGACATGCCTTTTCATATAAATTACCGTATAAATCTAAATCCTGACGACATTTAAATGCTACAAATGCACAGGGAACAATTAACAACCACTTGCTAGAGATAAAGCCCCATCCCTCTTTTCCATCTCACATGGGAAATGCAGACAAACTCACAGTGCTGGTACCCAGGGAAGTTTTTACACTACAGGCATATATTGCAGTCTGATTTCTTCCAGGGCAGCTGTGCCATGTGTTTGCTGGAATTGTATGTGTGTCGTTTAATTGCCTCTACAGTAGGAACAGAATGAACAGGGGAAGGATTTCTCCCAGATGGTTTTTGTGAACTCCCTTTATCCCATCCATGTAAACACACAGCATGTTCCGGTTTGCYGGGCTGTACATCCACTCTGTGACTCAGTCCAAAGTCTCAATGTTTAGTTAGCCARGAGATTGTTTCCATCCTGTGATTCATTAGGTCCCTATGGTACCCTCRACTTCCTTTATTTTGTACAATCACAAATTATATTAGTTTGTCTTATTTTGATAACCCCTTTAATTAATGTCCTACACAGGAAACTTTATTACTGTTTTAAAACAGACTCATAAAACAAGGACTTTTCCTGTTGCTGGGGTGGCGTAAGTGACAGTTGCATGTAACTTTGGGATCCAGGAGGAACAGTGCTTCACGCTCTTGGTTTTTATCAGTGGGTAATTCCTGTTCATGAAGGAACAGCTTTCAATTATTTCCTTTTAAAAAGGAATGTCAGAAATGCTACAGTTATGTATATAAAGGTTACAAGTCTAACAGTTCAAAAACATAGTAAACAAACCTGGAGCTGTGTGAGGTTACATACATTAAAGTGACTAATCCAGTTTCTGAAYGAGTAACAACCATGATTTAAGAACAAAAAATAATAAAAAACCTGTACAAGCAAAAACCTGTAAAAGACCAAGAAAGCTTTATCCCTGTTTCTGCTTAAATCCTCATTTTTCCTACTCGCCTCTCCCACTGCCATAGTCTTTTTCTCTGGGAGGGCAAGTGAAGGTGAGATTTCCCCTCTCTTTTGGTTTTAAACTGCAATAAAAAGAGGAACAGTTGCAAAAATAAGGCTGGGAAGTTTAGAAAGTACACCATATTGATCCAGAAAATAGAGAACCCTTTGAAAACATAAAATTCATACTGCTCATGATAACTAACTTCACATTTTGTATCAGTAAATTTACCCATGTGCTTGTCTCTGTATTTCACCATTCCTTTTCCTAGAAAAAGGTGGCAAATGACTACCCAATCTTTACTACCCTTCTCACTATAAAAAGCAATTTATTCCACACAATGGATTTACCACAGACTTACTTGGGACTTGGCATACTGCTGAATCTCTGCATCTCACTGTAAGTTTTCTACCTATGAAATACTGCTGCAATTTAATATAATCCATGTATTCCAGTATATTCAGATTATTCACCAGTATATTCAGATTATTCACCTGCTGACCTGTGCTTTGTGCTTTGGTTGAGACCAAAAGACTGATACTGAATTAAATATGTTACCTGTGTAAGAGATAATTTATTTCAAATATTTAAAAAAACAAACAAACAAACAAAAAAAAAAAGTGTGTACACTCAAAGTGCTTGTTTATGCATATATGTAATACAGACCCAAATCATGCTCCTACATAGAAAACAAGAGTGGAACATTAATAGCATTAGGTAGTAGCACAAGTTGTATGAAATTAAATACTTCTATAGGAACATAAAAGTAAATGATGAAAGAAATCYCAACAGGTATCATGCACAACATGATTTTGGGCAACTGAACTTCCTTTAAGTTGACACTACTGAATTCTAAATAAAGCCAACAGAGTGGATCTGACTTCAATCACTTGGAGAGATCAGAGCCCATCTTCCAGAAGGCACACTTTGGCTGACAGGGAGCAAACCACAATTCTAACGTGAATTCTATCATGCATGACAGTCTCCATGAGGACTTTTCACACATTACAAAGAATTACAGCAGATAAAACATTTAAAGGATGTTGTTCAAGGCTGTTGTGATGTGCTGTGGCCTTCTCTCTGAGCAGCCACTCTTTCATGGACAGACAAGGTTTGTCACCGGTATTTTTTGGTGTGCATTTTTTGGTATACTTTACCTATTCCCTTGCTGAACTCTGTCCTACTGCTAAAATACCTTCCATTCTGTAAAAACAAATCTAATCTCTTCCCAGAAGCCATTTGGTATGTCTGAAATAAAATGTAAAGTACTGAACTCCAAAACTAGTGCTACACTGAATGACCAAATTCTGTGAAAACAGATGCCTGCCAGTGTTCCTAGAGAATAAACTGCTATTTTTTTCTGATAACAAACACCCAGCTGATACATGGTCAGAACAAGGAAGGTAATTCCTTAACAGCTTTTCTGATTTAATTAGTGCATCATGACTTTGTCTATTTGTCTTTGAATGTGACCTCTGAGGCATGAACAAGGAGCTACAGCCCTATCAAGAGAWGATACTAGTAATATGTAGCTTTTAATATTTATATTATTATTATAATTTATTTAGTATTTATATAATTATTCTAATAATACTACACTTTCTTATGAATCAGTCCAGCAGGATAAAAAATCTGGAGAGAGCCTGTAGAGGCAAAGAGGGACTCTTTCTTAAATGTTATAAAAAACAATTTCCAGAAGATTTTACATCTGTGTTTGTGCAAGAATTCAGCTATTTTGAATGCAAACCTCTCAACGACAGCCTTTTTTTTTTTTTTTTTTTTTTTTTTGATGAAGGGCTGAATAATATGCATTTGACCTAAAGGAGGATCTTTGAGTTCTACTTCTAAGGGTCTGAACAGATATTAATAGATTATTATAAAAGACAATGATTCAAAACCTTCTTACTGCACATGAAGATTGTATCAGATATGATGRAAGAATGAAATAAGAGGCCGGATTCCACTTCAAATGGTCAGTAATTTAAAGTCTTGTCCTTTTCTGATTAACATCTTTTTGCATTCCCTGCTGAATCAGTCTTAGCACACATAAAGAAATAGAGTTTTAYGATAGTGTAAGGCTTTTATAAATCCCTCAAACATTACCTATAAATGAGCATTTAGATCTGTTGCCACCAATCAACAGTGAAYTTGATTTCAAACTAAAACTTAAATTTATTGTGCTTATCAAATACATTATGCTTGACCAAGAAATGTACAGAACTTTCCAGTGTGGGGGTTTTATGATTTTCTCTTGCTTGATATACAAAAAACAAATATTATAATTAGAATATAAGTATAAAAAAATCARACTTCTGACACAAATATGATGGAATTTATCTCTCACCTTTTAAGCCTATGTCCTAGATGTTCAAACCCAAGACAGCTGTTAAAGGATTCCTTTCCTAGTCAGCTGAGAAATAAATTCCTTGAGAGATACAACCTCATTCAAYTGAGAAAGCAATTTTAGGATGACATGAATCTTCCTCTGGAGATGCTCATTTCATCCTACACATTGCTATATACTTTTAGTAGAAATTCCTTTAATGTAAAGCAGTGTGAATATTGTTCAAAATACATCCAAAAACTTATCATAAAATGTGATGCTGACTCTTAAAAGTCTGCTTTCCAGGAATTTGCCTGGTTAGTGCAGTCATCTGCTGCAGCAGCAGGGCTTCATGAAGTGTATAGTGGTTTGAAGCAGTGACTGTATAAATCTGTCCAAACCAGACCCTGATTTAATAGAGTTCAGATCAACTYTGAAAATAGGAAGCTGGAACTATAAACCTGTGAGATATCAAAAGTCAACCAATCAAAGGTAATCATGCTGGCAACTTATTTTTTAATGCAGAGGCTCAAACCTGGACTTAATCAACAAGAACAAGCTMTTCTTACAAATGTTTTCTTATGAAAGATGTGTGCAACATGCCAGTTTTATTGCAGGCATAAAAGTAATTTTTCCAGTTTAGCCTTATRCCTGTGTTATGGATGGAAAAATGGACATGAATTAAACAAGAAATCATTAAATTACATAGTGAGAACTACGTAGTCCATTAACATGAGTAATCTGACAAAATCCAGGTGGCAAGCAGTAAATTTACTTCTGCAGTCAGCTTCAATTTTAAAAAYAGCATTTTTCTAATACTGGGTAAATACCTGCACAAACACCTAAATGTAAAGTGAAAATTCCATATAATTGCATAGAACAGCTCAGTGAGGATGTGCAGCTGAGGATGACAAATGTGCAAAATTCCCTATCAGAAGCCCGGGGCATGTAAAACGCTACTGATTTAAGAGTTCCGGCATGTGAATGTCAGAGGTCAAAGCAATGAGCTATTAAAGATACTTTCACTTCCTCAGAAATAAAGTGCTGTCTTGGGCTGGGAGGGGAAAGGTTAGAAAAGCTGTTTATCTGCTGCTCCRTTCCCATTCTTCCTTCTGTCAGGAAATCCTACAAGCTCCTGCACCCCACGCAGGGTTAACCCCGGGTCACATCCAGCCCCAGAGTTAAGTTCCCGGCTTTGATTAAAGTGCAAAGCCCACATGGCCACAGGTTGCACTTTCTCAGCTGCAGGGTTTGGTAAAGCTCAGCTCAGAAAAGCCTCAGCGGGACTCAACAGCCCAGACTCCACCACGTTACTGCKGAGGGAAGAGCGAAGCCGCAGCCATCAGTTTGCATAAATTACAGGGGTCATTAACAAAGAGAAAATGGAACTTTGTCAGAGCTAAAGCTGGAATAAGAAGTACAAATATATGCCCAGAGCAGCGTGTTTAACCAGCGGGAAACCTGTGGAGAGGGGAGAGATGTTGTCCCCTCCGAGGAGCCACGGGGCACGTTCAGGACAGCCCAAGAGGAGCGTAATAAGGAAAGAATCCACAAAGATGCCAGGAGACTGTGGAGACAGGGAGACACTGTTGGGCTGCAGAGGTATGARCAGAAAGAAACTGCCTGGAGCTGGAGGGGATGCCAAGGCATTTTCTGAGATGCAGGAAACTACTGAACAGCTGCTGGATTAGGTGCAAAGCTGAAGGAAAACACCTGTTGCARGCAAACAGTGGGCAAGGGGAAGTCTAATTTTAGTATATTTCTATTAAATATATATTATATGCATGAACACATAGAAATATATATAAAATATGTATTTTATACACACGTGCATATTTATAATATGTGCTGTGCCCCATTCTGAATTTTATAATTTTACAGAAGTTATTAGTTCTAGTTAATGTAGTACCAGAACTTACCTCGAAACTGAAAAACCCTTGTCKTTGCTAAAAGGGCTCATTACAAAGATGAGGTGGAGGAATTTGCAGCTCAAAGCTCCAGCTGATCCAAGAACTCAGCAGATGTAAATATTAGTTATAATATGTATTAGTATGATCTATAYAGCTCCATATAATGTTCTTTCCCAAAAATGCTGGTAATTTCATKCAAATCACAGAACCATTAAGGTTGGAAAAGAGCTCTGAGATCAGCRAGTCCAAYCATTAACCCAGCACTGCCAARGCCACCACTAAACTACGACCCCACATGGCACATTGACATGTCTTTAAAGACTACAATACGAAAAACACACTTGCTATGATTCCCAACCTACAGGTGACATGTCAAATTACACCTTTCTTTACAAAATGTCAGATAGCAACTTTGTGCCATGGTGTAAAATGCCATGATTGATTTTTTTTAAGAGGAATTGTTGAACTTTAATTAAAAACTATGGAGAGGTTCAAATTTAGAGTTGCTTCTCCCAGGTGWGATTCAAACCATCATTTATACAGTACTTTCACTGCTTTCAGTATATTACAATATTCCATATTTCTGCAGTATTTTTTGATAGACAGCAAACCATCACACAGAAGGAATATTAAGACATAAATCTGAAGCAAATAATGCATTAAAACAAATAATAGAACACAGTCTTTAGAAGAATAGCCAGTTCCTTTCTTTTTAACAACTTAAAGCTTTTAACAAAAAAAACCAAAAAAAACCAAAAAAAAAAACCTACCAGCTTTCTTCCCAGGGTTAGGTGTGGTTACAGATATCCCTTGCACACAGGACATAACTACAAGGAAGATGAACTGCAGCTTCTCCAAATCATTGAGGCCAGAGCTTCACACTCAGTTCCTATGTTTTATTTGTTTCTAAACCCAGCACAATCTGTTACTAGTCACTGGATCACAAAAATATCATGTGAGTTGAAGGAGTTTTAGAGTGCAGAATATTTTGCCAGTTATGTTCTTACCAAATTTATCAGCTGAGTGTGGACGATGTCTTCCACCAGAATTGCMGTTTCATGGAGTGGCCTGCGAGCATCTCCCAGGGAAAACCTGAAAGAAAGAGGTTTATTGCAAGGTTATGGAAATTAGTTAAAAAGAAACAAAGTATTGGTCTCCTGAAAGATAAACAGAAGAAAATATGAGTAACAACAATCAGCTTACTACTGCTGTATGTACAGATCACTCAGCGTGGTGCAAGAATTATGAACCAAACTCATATGATTAGGGGAACAAAAGAGCTKCAAGAATGTACACAACAGGATGTGGGGAGACAAACTGAAAGATTTAGAAAATAGATGAAAATCCTGTTTGCAGGCACATTTGTGTACACTCCTCATCAATAAATAACACTGGTAAACTTGTAACAGCAGACGAGGACAAAACTGAGGCACTCCACAACTTTTTTACCTCAGTCTTCAATGACAAACTTCCCACTTCTCTCTAGACRATAATTAATGTCCMTTCCAACCCAACATATTCTATAATTCTATAATTCAAACAGAAAAGAGCAAACAAAGCTGCAGGATGTGCACTATTGGGAGGAATTCTGCATTTGCACCCTCTTTCACTTACAAAATTACCAAATAACTATTTCAAAAGGTAAGATGCCAATGGGTTTTTTATGTTGTACTTCTTAGAACAAGTACTAGGATGAAATTCTTCCCTGTGAGGTTGGTGAGGCACTGGCACAGGTTGCCCAGAGAAGCTGTGGCTGCCCCATCCCTGGAAGTGTCCCAAGGCCAGGCTGGACAGGGATAGGAGCAATCTGGAATASTGGAAGGTGCTCATGGTGGAACAAGATGGTCTTTAAGGACCCTCCAAACCCAAACCATCCTGTGATAGACCAGAATTGATGCCAAGATATGAAGAAGGATTGAAGCCACCTGCCCTCCTTGATTTTATAGAAAGTCTARTCCCAGAAGCACCTACTTTCTTCCTCCCTCACTTCCATGCTTTCTACCTTCTAAAGCTATTTCTATCTCAGTTTGCCTTCACTGTTTTCCCATGTAACTTCTGCCAGCTTCTTTCCCACACACCGAGAACTAGATACTGGCATGGTGGTTTCWGCAAAAAGTAAAAACCACCACACCCACCCACAGCCGCTTCCTTTTTCTTTGCAATGGATCCAGGATTTTCAGACACTAAAATAAAAGTAAAGCTTCTATATTCGTTTATTGTATTTGTACAGCATTTGATATGTTTCATAATTCTAACRTTCTAGGTTAACATTCTTTAAGATACCAAACACAACCTTTTTTATGTCTTTCTGCTAGCAGAGGTAATAACTATAAATTCACAAGTAGTTTATTACTTTAACTCTTCCATTTTTTTCCTTCATTTTTGCATTGTACCTCTGTACAGCAGAATAAACACTAAACTACAAGTCAGAGGGCTCAGATTTTGCCAAGCTGCAGAATACAAAGTASTTTAAGAAATAAAAGAAAATACTTTAAAAAARRAAKACTCCAAATTTGGTACCCTTGCTTCTGGGAAGTGAAGCTGAACTTCACGCTTTAATATAAGTTATGAATTTCATTTCACATGTGCTTTGCTTTTATGGTTCATGAGAGTCTTTTAAAGAACTTTCCATTCACTAGTTATATTACTAAGTCTTCCTATGAAACACATAAAAATTATGTTGAAAATAAAAAAAAAAAGCTGTTTCTCCACAGGTAAATACTGAAGAGGAAATGTATCAAAATACAACATTAGCAGGGCATCAAAGCAGTAAAGTATTATGGAAGACAGTCCTAGTAATAGAAGCATCTACCCATTAGACATGTCATACAATAACAAAGCCTTCTTAGAAGATCCTATTTCAAAGGTTTGTCTGTTTTAAGGAAACATTTTTACAAGAGGGAGATCARCTTACTCAGATTTTCACAGGAGGATTAAAATAGTAGCATGGAGAAAGACAAGACTGCTGCAGCATTTTTATTGTTTACTTTTAGCTTCTATTTCTAATTTATTTAAGTTCCTKCAGTGATGTTTCCAGGCTCTTCAAMAGGGTAAATGTCCAAGCCACTAAGTACCTACATGAAGTATCATGGTACTATGTGTAAACACATGCTCATACTTGGCACATGCTAAGGTCCGACTGCTGCTCATGGTGCAGGGACTGACATTTGTAAGCTTTTCAAAATGGGCAGCTACAGGAATAAAGCACTTTTTGCTGTATTTTTTTGGGTTTAAATGCCTGAGAAAGGCATTGGGGCAGGCATGGCACAGGCTTGGTTCAAACAGCCCGATGCAGAGCTCTCCAGGTGGCCAGACCACCAGGCAAGCAGGCTGTGGARACAGAAAGCT
Organism: Malurus melanocephalus; assembly: GCF_030028575.1. Taxonomy (NCBI): domain Eukaryota; kingdom Metazoa; phylum Chordata; class Aves; order Passeriformes; family Maluridae; genus Malurus; species Malurus melanocephalus. The sequence goes on from NW_026623481.1 coordinate 422,653, forward strand.
GCTGCAGCCTCCCGTCCTTCACAGCCTTGAAAAGCTGTCCTGGCCAGAAAGGAACTATAACCAGGGTGCCTGGGAGTGCACTGAGCTAAAATAAACAGTTTCCCTCACTGGGRCTTCCCCTGAGTTCACACCATAACAAAACTGCCCCAATGCATTCAGAATTTACCACCTTAAATAAATGCGATGAATCCAACCTAGGGAAAGTGTAAAAGCAGCCAGGTAGTCTGGTGAGAAATATGTGCTGCCTTTTTTTTTTCTTCTCTTCTAGAAATCCCTAACAATTATCCTTTTCTGTTTCTGCATGAAGGATGAGCATGTGCCCAGGTGGGTGGGAATGCCAGTGGTACCTGGGCTGTACCAGCCATGGTGTGGCAGCAGGACCAGGGCAGTGACTGTCCCCTGTGCTGGGCACTGCTGTGTCCAGTTCTGGACCTCTTATGACAAGAAAAACAATGAGGGGCTGGAGCATGTCCAGGGAAAGGAATGGAGCTGGGGAAGGGCACAAGTGTGATGARGAGCAGCTGAAGGAAYTGGAGRGGCACAGCCTGGAGAAAAGGAGGCTCAGGGGGCACCTCCTCACTCTGCAKRRCTCCCTGACAGGMGGGTGGASCTGRGTGGGTGTTGGTCTGYTCTCTCAGGTAACAAGGGGCAGGATRCAAGGAAATGGTCTTGACTTGGGTCAGGCTAGGTTTACATTGCGTATTTGAAAAAGTTTCTTCACAGAAAGGGCGGTTAAACACTGGAACAGGTTGCTCAGGGCAGTGGCGGAGTCACCAGCCCTGAAGGGATTTAAGACTTGTAGGAGTGGTTCTGAGGGACATGGTTTAGGGACTGACCTGGCAGTATTGTGCTAGTGGCTGGATTCCATGATGCTGGAGGWCTTTTCCAAGCTGAATAAATCTGTRATTCCATKATCCAATCTGCCATAGGGCAAGCAAATACTCCTGTCMTCAGCAGGTATTTATTTGCTCTTGCCTCCAACCAGGCTGGGACTGTGAATCACAGGGATCAATGTGCCTGCCATGCCAGACAGACCTGAGTGGCTGCACTCTGTGTATGTGGGAGTGAAGCACATGAGCAAAATGAGAGGTTTGGGATCCATGTAACAGTCTGGAGATAAATTGGGCTGCACATTGGAGAGACCAGAGGGTTTGTGAGTTGGCTGCTGGAGGGAGCAGGAGATCCACAGCAGCTGCTGGGGAGGCTTTGGCCTTCGGGCTGTTTGTGAGACCCGTTCGCTTTGTGGGGCTCTGCATGTGGGGATTGTGGGTCTCCAGCACTGAAAGACTGAGCCTGAGACTGCTGGATTTAGCAATGCCYAAGGTGTGAGTGCTCATCACCTACAGAAACAGTTGATTCACTGTTACCAATCTAAAACAGGCAAGGATCCCATAAAATCACAGAGGACAAATCAGCTACTAGATATATTTGGACTGGGTAATATCTGGGCTCACATCTCAGTATTGTAAGAACACACAGTAAATTTCTCTTCTGTCTGCTGTTTGGCAGGAATGTATTTGGAATATGCAGCATATTAGTTCTCAGAGATGTTTCCATATTATAAGCAAGTGTTCTATGAAATATATGAATTATTGGAAACCTGACACCCAGGAGATGACAATCAGTTCTACASTACTGAGCCCAAAAACATCCGGAAAACTTCCAGCAATTTAAACACTGAACTGAAGAACAAGCACTGCAAATGASTGCTAATCAGTAAAAAGCAGCTCTGGAAAATCAGAAATACAGTATGTTGAAGTAATTCACTTTGGTACCAAATGATGGTGACTATAAAGACAAGGATTAAAATGCAGAGATTAGGTTCAATAGATGACAGAAAATTAGGAGACTCCTCTAACGTGCATGGGAATGAGCCAATCATTGGAAGAGACATCCCAGAGAAAACAGCGTAAGGACAGTACCTTTTCTAAGTCTCAAAAGCTAAAGATAACTTCTGTCTCTGGTTGTTTTTTTGTTGGTTTTTTTTGTTGGTTTTTTTTTTTTGTTTGTTTGTTTGTTTTTTTTGGTTTTTTTTTTTTTTTTGCCACAGCTACTGCTGAACAAATTAGGCATAAGCAGAGACTGAAAGGAAAGAGATGACTTCTGGTGCCAAACCAGAAAATTGATCAGTCACACACAGGAGGACACATTGTGCAGAGAGTGGAAGAGGAAAGAACAAAATCCAGGATGAAGAAACTGCCCTGAGTAAAAAGATGATTTCAATAGGGGAAGGAGGGGTAAACACTGAGGTCTCAAAATAACTTCCATTTTATGTTAGGATGCATTGTATCAGAGAGAAGTGATGTGCTGTTTTGTAGAGTTTGCTCCTTCCTAAAACTATCAGTAAACCTATGAGGCATTAATTTAAAAAGTAAATAATCTTGCTTGCTATATTGCCTAAGCTTAAGGAAAAAAGGCAAGATCCAAAGCACTGAGTTATGTTAACTAACCAGCATGTTCTACCAGCACTACCTGAAAAAGCAGTGGAATTTATATTGCTATTTATACCTTTATCTGCTCATCAGGTAACTTCTACCAAAGCCCTTTCGGAAAGAAAAGGTAATCTTAATTCCAATCAGAGTTCATAGCTAATATATTTATCTGCTTGGATTAATGAAGTGAAGTATGCAGAGGTTTCATGTGACATGCTGAGCATGGTTCTTTACCAGGATTTAGTGCAAATATGAGATGTAGAGTCAAACTGCAAGATGTGGCTGTGCCAGATTTCTCTTTACAGTTTAGGAAAATTACGTTTAAGATACAATAAAAACAACCAATAAAAACGTACAATTTTAATACAGATTTACAAAAATCAGAGTTGTACATATGCAGCTGCATAGACCAGGCAATTTGTGTATCTACTTTGATATATTGGTGGGTGGGCAGATAACTGAGTACATTCAGTAAAATGGGTAACAGTAATTAATTACATTGTTTTGCATATGAAGCTGAGTTAATCTGTACTGACTTCAACATCTCTTTCAGCATTGCTTCCTCCACCAGATCTTTTCTGTCTGTCCATCCCATCCCTTCCCATGGAGTATTCCTGGATCTCTATGATGCTTGCAAGCGTTACTGATACTTCCCTAATTGCTGAAGGGAGACCACGCACTTCCCTTTCCTAGACCTAAACCTCTATGGACAATTACACCTTTTCATGTCTAATAACTGAGTATCTCACTACCCTGATGATGTGAAGAACAGCAACTCCCCACTTTCCTGCTTTTACAAAGACTAGAGACACTACAGTAAGTTACTAAAACTAATTACCACTTCCTTAGTAAATGGAGACATCCTACTGCCTTATTTAAATGCTATAATATTAACTCTCAGAATTTGATYATTAAATTATTGAATCCTTACTAAAATAAACTCAGTTTAAGTAAAACACTTTCTCCTAAATATGTATGGCAGTGAGAAGGGCAAATACAGGAAGCACCTGAAATGTCAGATACAAAATGGGGCTTGTTTTAGTCTAAAATTAAGCCGTGATGATGTCTGCAGGTATTGGGAAAGCATAAACAACAAGAAGAGAAACATTACATAACACTACTTAATTATTCAAAAGTACATAGTGACAAGTAAAGAGAGAAAATTTAGAAAAGGAACATTGAGAGCAAATTAGAAGGAAAACGTCTGAAAACAAGAGCTAAAATCCTCTAAAACCATCACAGAAGGAACGGAAGCTTCATTGTGAGAAACACAAAAAGCTAAGCTTGGCCAAGAACTGGGCACAAGTCTTGTGATGTTAAACAACTACACAAGAGGAAATCTTGATTATGTAAATTAAAATAATTAAAGAGAGATATAATCCCATTCTATTATGGTAAATCACCTGCAACTCTGTCTTTGGAGTCTGAAATCAGYTTCACTGATGCTTATAATAATTAAAATTCTAAAACCTGGAAGAGACTTCATAATAAATAATTATGTTGAGCTTACTGAAAACTTTTTAATGCTTTCTTAATGGTTCCMTGCAGATACTTCTCAATCACCAGGGTGGAAAGCATCATCCAAAGTCATCACTTCTCCTGAGCTGAGACCTAAACAAAGCAAGATCTTTGTAAGAGCAACTTTGTTTACCTGAAAATGGAAGTAGCTTGTTTACACCATGAGTTTTTAAATGGCGAGGTCTGCCAGGCAGCAGGATTAACAATGCCTAATATCCTGCCAAATGAAAAGTCCAATTCTTCTCACAAAAAGACAAACCCTGCCCTCAGTGGTGCCACCATAAATCAAGAATAACACAAAATCCTCAGGGATAAATTTCAGAGATACTGAAGTCTCCCAGCTCCATGGGAGGTCATTCTGTTTTGACTCAACAAAGTGTTTTAAGCATGAACCTTCTGAATCATATTCTTCAGCTGATTTTGAATGCTTCAATAACTTGTGCAAACTAAATAATATCCTAAATTTTCCCTTTAGAAAGGGCAACATTTGTTAATGTTTCTTTAAATACACTCCCAAGAAGTAAGAAATTTCTATCCAATTTTTTCTTTAATAAATTCATATTCATGCCTGCAAAATCACAGTCTTGCAGGCCAGAAGAGGGAGAAAAATGGGAAAAAAGAAGATATCACTATATCACTTCTACTCTGTGAATCACAGACCAGCTGAGGTTGGACATGTGGAAACACTCAGTTCAATTCCCCCACTCAAATAATTTCCTCAGGGCTCCATCCACTCAAGTCTCAACCTTCTCCAARGATGGACACTCCACAACCRCTCTGCACAAGRTTCCCACATCCTTGGCCATTCTYATAGTAAAAAAGTGTTTTCTTTATTTTTATTTTCCTGTATTTCCATCTGTGCTCAGTGGCTCCCGTCCAGTCACTGGCCACACCGAAGAGAGCCTGGCTTTGTCTGCTTTACCCTCTTCCATCAGGTATTTAAGRACATTGATAAAGTTTCCCTGATCCTCCTCTTCTCCAGGATGAACTGACWCAGCTCTCAAGMCTTKCCTKTTTGAGAGATGCTCCAGTCCCTTMAGCATSTCAGTGGCCCCTCACTGGATTTGTGCCAATATCTCCATGTCTCTCTYGCCCTGGGAAGTCCAGCAGAGTACCCAGATCCAGATGGTCTGTCCAGTGCAGAGGGGAAGGATCACCTCTCTCACCTGCCTAATGCAGCCCAGGGTACAGCTCTGCTGCCACATGCCCACCTTCACTGCTGGTTACAGCCTATTCTGGTGGCTGGGGTTATTCCTCCCTTGGGGCATGACTTAGGATTCCCCTTTATGGGGCTTCATGGGRTTCCTGTTGGCACATTTCTCCAGCCTGGTTGGGTCACTCAGCACAACCATCAGGTCCATCAGCTCCTCCTGGCTTTGTATCATCACTAAACTGCTGTGGGTGCACTTGTGTCCCATCACCCAGGTCACCAATGCAGACATTACACAGTGCTGACCCCAGGATAAACCCTGGGGYAACAGAGGCAACTGCTCACCACAGGGACTCCATGCTGCTGGCATCATCCCTATGCCAGTCCTCCAGACAGCCTCACTGTCCTCCCTTTATCCATTTCATAATCTTGGGCAAAAGGACGTTACAGGAGACAGTGACCAAAGCCTTGCTAAAGTCAAGGCAAACAGCATTCCCTGCTTATCCGTCATGTGCTGTGCTGTTATTTCATCATAGAAAGCTCTCAGATTGGTCACACACCATTTCCCCTTCATCAGTCTGACAACTCCAAATCACTTTCGAATCCTTAGCAGGCTCAGAAAATATTTCTAGGGTGACTTGCCCAGGGGTCAATGTAAGGATGASTTGTCTGTCATTTCCCAGATCCTCCTTGTTCGTTTTGGGGACAGAAATTGAATTTTCTTCCTTCCACGCCGCAGGAATGAACTTCTCCCAGTTGCCATGACTTCTCTTCACAAGCAATGTCATACATAAAATCAAAGCAGAATCCTGTATATCAGGTCATTGGAAGAGCAAATATGTAAATTAAAGTCTGATTTCAAGCAGAAAGCGTAGAAAGATTATCTGTACTTAAACTTTTATGACTACTGTTAAGACATGAAAAATGAGTTTGTGTGTATAAAAACACAACTTAGAAGATACATTTGAAAAAATGTTTTTTTAAGTACCTTTTCCTCCCCCRTGGTCAATATGCAAAATGTTGTCAATTTTGATGCAAGATGCCATAGAGGTCTACTTTCAATGGACTATTTGTAGGTATATATGTTTCAGAGTGAATATGGATTAGTTCCATCCCAACCTAATTTTCTAAGTTTTGCTAAAAGCCCTGCAGAATAATCTTTCTACGTATGATCTTCACTGAACTAATTTGGTTACTTTTTGTAAACTGTGGGATGTACAATATCCATTGCCTGAGGAGCAGTGTGATTTTGCAAARTAAGTAAATGTTCAAATTTGGACAGTCACATCACGTAGGTGCTTTTAAAAGTCCTATTGTAAATCAAAAACAATAGACTTCACCCTCTGGGTTTTTTTTTTTTTTCTCTTATAGCAAACACTTTCTAACTGCTGAAAAACTGCAGATTTGTCCCCATGCAAAGCTGTCCAAGAGCCCTTTTCAGTGCCATTGTGTACTCATCAAAATATACCAAACTCTAACAGTTAAGTGTCTTAAACATAAATAAATTTTACAAATCCTTATGACCAGCCAAGGAAAAAGATATAATTTATTCCAGTTGTATAACATAATACATTCCATTTGTTCATTCACAAAGGGTTTCAGTTTTTCAGGAAACAAATGAGACAACTGTCTTTCTCGACCATGCAGACTGGACTAYGATCACTCACTTCTGCTCTAGGAAAAAAGTTCATCTCAACAAAATACCCAAACACAACTGGAATTCAACAAAGCCAAGGGAGATGCATTCTCAGCCCGCTCTCAAGAGGACAGGGCAAAAAAAGTGATGAGGAGAGCAGGAAGTCAAAACATCATTTCACTGTATATATATACATTATAAGTGTTAACCAAATGTGGAAACCYCTTGCTATTTTAAATCTAGATTAAAACCACAAGACAATTTAAACTAATCCACAAGATACAAAACATAAATGAGGATGAATGTTTTATGCTAATTTTTAGGGAAATAATATTATTCTTTTTTATATTCTCCAAAACATCAAGGCCATTTTTCATTGTTTTAAAAATTCATGTCACAATTTTATGAATGAGATGTGTGGGTGTTGAATGATGATAATTATATCCAATTCTCAAACAACAAACTCCCTTATCAGATGGTAACATGTTTTATAACATCACTTTTCATATTTTACTGCCCTTCCTGAAGTCAGTGCCTGCAGAAGGGAAGCAACTTGTCCCCTGTGGTGGGTGTCAGAAAAAGCAAATTTTCGCCCTAGGCCTCCCATTATCAGGGGTTTAACAAGTGCTCTACTGACAAATCAGGCTTTGCAAATTAAGAGCTATTTTAATAGCAAGTTAGCAAACTAAATTTAATTTAAATAGTAAAACAAAATTATAAGTGAAGCCCACCCATGTACATAGGGAGTCTGCATTTTCATTATTCACCTTTGCAGTAGTTGTGTGAGAGGGGTGTYGCAGTATTGACTGTAATAGTGGGGAGAAATAGAAAAAGGTGTCAAAAACATGACTTATCTCAAAAATATGGAAATATTTGAGATCAAAAGAGCTTTAAAAATATCAGCATTTCTCACTAATACTGTAAAACCCAACTATGAATTAATATTCACAGTATTCTACACTTACATTTCAAGAATCTATTATATGTATTAACAAACCCACTTTAAAATACTTAATACAACTTTAGGATCAGCAGTGTTCAGAGATCTTAGCCTGGAAATCTGTGCTGTAAATTACAGGTAACAGCTTTGAGGTGAGGCAGTTCATGCCTTCTACAGCTACGAAACACCACAATCCCCTCCAATTACCAAAAATCAAACCCACTGTTACAGGGGTTACTCTGTGTTACCAGTGCCCCTGTGACTCAAAAAWAGAAACTATTTCCCCACTAGGCACAGATAAAATACATCCACTAAGAAGAAAAGATKCACAGTAATTAAAATATAGGATATTTTTTTCAAATAGTTGGGTTGAATTTAGGCTTAACTTCAGGAAGCAGTGAACACACCAATACTCTTATTTTTCTGAGTGAAATTCTACCATAAGATACATCGATTTTACTGGATAGGACAATGCTTTAAAAATGGATTTTATTTCAGAAATCAAACTATGCAACTTTCTCCCTAGAGTAAGAAACTGGAAGTTCTCTGATAAAATCTTTTCTGGAAAGTCAGGGCAATTTCATATCAATGGTGTGCTCTTTTTCCTGCTTTCAAATGGATTACTTAGATGTTTTAAAATGTTATAAACCACAATAATCTGTTCCAGGCACCAACGAAAAGGAAGAAAAAAATTACAGAAGTCAAGATGTCGCCTGGAAGCACTTTATGGCAAACATTATAAAGATAACACAGAGCAGAGAAGCTCTGGCTCAATCCATTATAAATACCCCATTCTTCTTAAAATCACAAAAATGTATTTATAGTAAAGAACTCTTACAGGCTTTTTCCTCCAAAGACTTCATTTAAGTACAATTTGGCAGAATTTTTGGAACAAGAAAAGAAGRGTTTTATAAAATATTGATGTTTTACAGTCACCCTGGTCTTGATCTACTTGCTACAAAAACAAAAGCAAGGACTTTGGAAGATGACCACATCCGTGTCTACTAATTACACTTTAGTTCTTTATTTTGTTCAAAATGAGCTGTCTAGCAGCTACACTGAGCAGGCACTAAATCATCACTTAGACAACTAATGTCTCATTAAAAACACGGGTTATTTTTCTTTTTTTTTCACTAGTACAATGTATTTTTTAAAAAAAGATATGTGATACTAAAAAAAAAAAATCACAAAAAAATGAAACAAACAGAAAAAGCAAATTCAAAAACTAAATGTGCATACTGACAAAAGATATTCCTGTACACACAATCTATAGATTAACCTTGTTTTCCCCTGTGTCCAAAGGACAGTGCAGATGGTTTCCCTCTCTCCTTTACCCCAGGCTTCCATGACTTCAAGAAGGGGACAAACACAGAAGCAAGAGGCTGCACTGACCTCCCTGTGCACTAAAATTATTAAATAATCACTCTGAGTGCAGGGATGAACAAAAGGAAATAAGAAACAGCTTTTCTGCATTTCTCAAAATAAATAGTTTTCTTTTTTTCAATGAGAAGTGGCTCAACGGAAAGCAGGAAGGAGAAGACGTCAATATCTGGGCTTTAGAAATGTTTTCACGCAAGCAAATTAGGACTGAAGYGACAGCACTTCACAGCCTTCACTCAAAAATTTAATGCTCAAAAACATGAAAAGCATTTTGTTTACAAATTCAAGAAGCAAAATTGCAAGTACCAAATATTAACTTTTTCATAATAATACAATAACATTAAAAAGAAGGATGTGAAGTTACTGTCCAAGCTTGACATGAGTCAAGAATAAAAGACAAAACAGAGGGACAAGTAGCACTCTCGTAGGGSTCAAAAGAACATCCCAGGGAAGAAATGCACAATTATTTCACTTTATTGCTGGTAGTTCAAAAGGGATCAATRCAAAGCACAAGTTGGCATACATTTAAATTTGCCTTTAAAAATATAGCCTCTTCTGAGCTTTCTCAACTAAAACGGAGACAAACATGAGCTGTGCTCATTAAGGCGAAACATCCATGACTTCCTGTTTATTGACAGGCATTCAGATTTAAATAACTAACAGAATTTACTATAAAATTTAGACAGAATTTACTATAAAATTACAGATTGAATTAATATTAATATATGAATCAATAATTTTTAAATTTCAGGCTGCTCAAATAGAGGCAAAATCAGCATTCAAATACAGGCATTTAAAAAGTTGGGGCTCTTTGTTTGGACCTTTTTTTAATTTTATTTTTTTTTTAATACACATTTTACCCAATGCTATGCCAGGTAGAGGAGTTAAAGTAAATCATTATCATGAATATTGTAATTTGCTTTCCTATCTATATCTGCAAAACACAATGTGAAATGACAAAAAGTGAAATGGTAAAATCCTAATTCTCTTATTTATCAAAGCAGATAAACCAGGCAAAATAAATTTTAATAAAAGCATACCACAGCCCAAAAGTCATTCCAGATAACACTTTCAATTACTTACTGCACATTTCTATGACTGCAGAAGAAAAAAATCTTGAACAGATTAAATATGTGAGCAGCAGCCTAAACAAAACCCACAGATGCTCAAAAGATGCTCAGCATCAAGTATTAAAAAAAAAAAAAACAAACAAACTTCTGAAATAAAAATTAACCTCTATAGACAAAAGTGAGGCATTGATATGCTCAAGGGAATGACATTCAGCATCCCATCTTCCCTTTTCTCTTCCTCCTTAGGAGCCAATGATTAGACTCTGGGAAAGACCAAATTCTCCAAGAGAAGCTGTGGTTTCACTGAATCACACATTACAGAGGCAAAATTAAATGTAATTTTTGGTATCAGAACGATCTGTTACAGGAAAGTAATTAATGTCTCCATTCTGCAGTTAYTGAACACTCCTCATTTCCTCCCTTTTAGTTTCAGAGAGGAACAAGCACGAGCTACATTCCGGGGTACCCTGGGTGCCAGGGAGGGGGCAGCCACAAAACACTGAGCTATTCCCTGGGTTTTTTTCCTCTTTAAAAAACCCTGACTGTGCTTCTATATCCAGGCACAGTCGYTGCTTCTTAGAGCTGCAGTTTGGCATCACTGGCGAGCCCAGCCATGGGATCTGTGTGGTCTAGGGAAGCTCTGCTTCCTCGGAAATGTGTGGCATCAAACAGAGTTTATTTAGAGCCCAAGTCTCTCGGGCACACTATGTAAGTTTATTGTTTATCCCTTGCCGGGGAAGTCTTCTGAGGTCAAGGTAAAAAGCAGGAGGTGATATTTGATACGAAYGTTCCAACGCACGTTATGTGGTCCACGGCTGCAGCGGCCCCGCCAGCGCTTTGCTGGTGGTCCGTGGAGATCTGGCCACTGGAAGGTGCTGGCTTTCCCTGTTTCCAGCTGCTGTATCATATYTGATGTATTTTTAGCCTCACTTAATATTTTCCTAATATTCCTTTTCCATGTAAGCAATTAGTGTGGTTACCAGGGATGGCAACAGAAGTGATGTTCGGCTGCCAGGGGGAGAAGAGGTGGTCCTTTAGCTGGGCACGGGAGAAGGACAATCTCCTTCTTAGGAGGTGGGGAAAACCCACCCAAGAGCACCTCAATTTATCCATTCACAGAAATCAGCAATTTTTTTCTTTTTTCAGAAAATTCTGCTGACACATTTATTATCATCACTGGCAAGGAAGGAACAAACCAACAAGTTGTACTTTTTAGCCTTACAAAAAAAGACATAGACAAGGTATATATGGGATTTAAAAACATATGGCATTTCTGGCCTTGATTTTTGCAATTCATAGACTTCTTTAAAATCTGGATTTTAAAGGCACCTGGAGGTAAAGTACAAATGTCTGTAGAGTTAACTCACAAATCTAAAAAACAGAAAAACAGTCTTCCAAAATACATTTAGCCATGACCTAGCAGGATTGTGCTATTTTAACATCTATTTTTGAAAAAGAATTGAGAAGTTTCTAGTATTTAAATAAATTTCCCTGCTAGCCTCCACTGCCTTGATTCATATTTACTTACTTTCATCTTGCCTTTGACTAATCAAAAGAGACTTGTTAAATCAGTTGGAGACAATTTAAATAATACTATATAAAAATATTAAATGGTGAACATTTGCTGAACAAAAAGTCTCTTTTTATACTTTTAAAATCTTCATTCTTATTTAATTATCCATGAAACTACACTGACTTCAATTTGCTCATGAAGGTCCAGCTGAGAGCAGTCAGTCCCTAACCATGCAAGCATGGTTTATATTACCTTTAAGAAAAAAAAAAAACCCAAATATTTTAGAACTTACAAATTAAAGTTATTCAGCTTCTGAATTCTGCTGACAATGATGCTCATGAATCAATGACTCTTATTTAGGAAAACAGCCCCTAGAGAYAGGAATTTTATGTACTAAAAGGTGTCCTTGCCTCCCTCTGAAATGCAGCAGAGTTCAGGCTTCTTACATCTCCCTCCTCCTTCAAGTAAGAGAGGGGTATTTTTTTTACAATTCTCAAGAGCTTGTGCCTGATGCCTGGAAAACACCAAATCCCTTATTGGCTTTAGATGTCTGTGAGATTTCGGTAGAGCAGTCTCTCTGAATCTCCTTCCAAAACTTTGCAACTGTGGCCCTTCCTAAACCTCAGCTTAAGAAGGATTTAGAGACTAAATTTGCTCATCAATGGCTGACAGAATAAAACACAAAATTGCATGAAAACTGGATGGAAAAATCACTTCCATGTATGAGGGTTTTCCTCCCTTCTCTTCCCCAAAAGCTTAATCATCATCTAATGGTTGCTGTTCTTCCATCACTTTGACAGGGAGCAGACCATAATGCTTAAGAATTAAGCAACAAAAATAATAAGGTGGGGTGTTTTTTCTTTCTTTTAAAATAACCCCACTGACTTGCACATGTACAAACTGACTGGTAGGAACTTTTTCTGGAATGTCTCCAGACAGTTAAAGGAAAGTAGGGAGTATAAATATGTTTTYAGAAGTACAGGGACATTTCTCTCTCTTTTTTTCCTCTCGTTCTCATAAACGCTTTATCTACAAAGGTAGGTATGGAATAACACCAGTCTTGAAACCCCAAGTCATTAAGATAGAAGGAAATGCAAACTGCATGGAAAGCTGTTTTCAGGGACATATTGTRTGACCATGAGCCTGCTTTGTATGTTCAAGAAATTCTCATGAGTTTTCTTAATGAAAAAAAAAAAAAATTACTAAAAAAAGATTTGCTGTAAATATCTCACRAGGCATGACAAAGTATGTTATAAAATATAACTATTCATAAACCRTCTAGCCTCTGGAATTAAAAAACACTGACACTTTCTATTAAAAGGTGCTTAGTCACGGTTCACTAAATATTTACAACGAATCATTTATTCTCTAATTTCGTTGACTTTACTGTCGTTAGCAAAAGTCAAGAAAACTTCCTGCATGTGTGTGAATGGCTTGTGTATGTAAACCACAGCTCCCAAAGCCTTTTTATGGAAGTAGAAAGATCTTCACATCATACAAGTAGGTTCTCCTCTTCTGTAGAAAATTTATCTGCTTAAACTTTATTTGGATGCAAGTATTCAAATGAACTGGAACCAGAAGGCACGAGAGTAAATGAATGTCATATCTTACAGGACAAAAGAGGAAATAAAAGGACACAGGTCCCCAGGTTTTCCAGATCCTGATTTCTATCAGTAAGTTTTCCAGCCAAGTCCTGGTATCCTTTCTCTGTCTTTTTTCTCTAAACCTGGCCAAGGAAACAGAAGCTAAAGCAAGGAGAGGGTGAAGAAATGCATTATGCAGCATTACAGAACCCATGTTACCACAAAGCAATGTCAAGATTTGAGCTACTGGTATTGCAGACACTTCACCAAATGACAGCAGGAGGTTTTCTACTCCTGTTAGAATGGGAATGGAATGGGAGACCTGGGGTTTCTCGTCTAAGAGCCTGATTGAGTTGCTGACCAAGAAAGGRAAGCTCAAAAGGCTTTGTAGGGAAACAGGGTGCTTATAAAAACAGGTATCTGCCGAAAAAATTGCAGGCTTTTACTATCAAAAGCGTCCACACTCTGCATTAACAAAATCATGATTCTTTTATGGGCTTGTCCAAGACACAATACTGCAAAATGCCGTGGTTTATCTTTACAGTTGGGGCTTACCCTGAAACTGCCTTATGGAGTTACATGAACACCTACATTGGAATGGAGCCTCCACATCAAGGTGTGATTTCTCCCAACTCTCAAACCTTTCCATGGCTTGATATGATAAATTTGCATGGTACTAGCAAGGTTACTGTTATCCTCTGGCTGGCATCACTTAGAATCATGGACTCATTTAGATCAGAAGATTGAGTCCAACCATTAACCYAGCACTGCCAAGGCCACCACTCAACCATGTCCCCAGGTGCCACATCCACACATCTTTTAAATCCCTCTGGGAATGGTGTCTCAATCACTCCCCKGGGCAGCCTGCTCCAATGCTTGACAACCCCTTCTGTGAAGAAATKTTGACGTGACYAGATCTTTGTGGCTGCACAAACTCCAAAAGAGTTTCATACTTCTACAAGACATGAATTGGACACTGATTTTGAACCCTTTTTGTGTGAGATTACAGACCTTCACTTTCCGTGTTAATGATGGCCAAGCACCTTCTGACATTCTATTTCATAAAGTACACAGTGAGAGAATAAAAAGAAATTATGTATTATTTGGAATCACTCCAGCCACTATTTTCACAATACCCCTCTATTCCCAAAAGCCAGACAGGAATATTTAGATTAAAACACACACAGTTCACATGAGTCCACCCATCAAACAACCAAGATCTGCTACTGCCCCTACCATTACTTTTGATTCAAAATAAATCTCATGTAATTAGTCTGTTATACTTTAAGATACTACACTTGACAAAAACTAAGAGAATCTAGTCTTTACTGTCCTTACATGTGATTTTAATTCTGATTTTTTTTGTATAATAGAACAAGCTAAGGCACTTTACTTGGGAAAACACTGTGTAGGAAATATGGTTATATGATTTCAGATGACTTTTCACCAACTAAAAAACCACAAGAGAACTGCTGGTGAGATTGATTAATGTGCAGACACAATCAATATACAATCACATCCCTATATTTCCATCACATTCTTATATTCCAATTAAYGGAACAGACACAAAGGTAAAGACTGAAAACCCCTAAAAAAGATTGGCATGGATTATCAGGATAAAGTGGGGAAGCATGAAATTTCAGTTCAATAAAAGAATGTTTTGAATCACCAATTAAAGCTTTTTTAAAATATAAGTTGTTTTTCTTTAAAAAAAATCATTACAGGTTATGCTTGTGGCAAACAATGAAGCTGATTATACTGGGTTTTAGCTGGCACAGCAATAATTCTAAAAAATTCTTCCTCTACTTCCTATTTCTTCCAAACTCAGTTGTCTTCAAATCTAAGTTCCCTTTCCTAAATTGCCTCAACTATTCTAAACGTTAAGGGTACCCCTTAAGCAGGTCACTTTATATACTTTAGATATTACTGATCTCAGTGCTTGCAATCTAAGATGGATGAGTTTCTACAATTCAAAATATATACTCCATTTGAAAATACACCAACTCATGTTTTCAAGAACATGACCTCCACTGCAACTTCAATCCATGCATCTATAAATCCGGTGATATTAAAATACTGTAGTCATACTTGAGTGTTATATGTTTGGACAACTTGGAGAAAATGGAATAGTGGCATTAACTAGATTCAAACATGGAAAAATCACAGAAATCATCATTAAACATTGGCAAAAATATACTTTACTAAAATGAATACAGGGGAGGAAAAGAAATTGTCTCGATTATTGAAGTTTTGCAATTACTGTTGTGGCTTCTCATGCTAATCAGGAGCAAGGCAGGCATGAGCTCCAAATATCACACAGACCTTTAAAGCAGCCAAAATCAAATCAGGTTAGATGAGGATACAAAGGGGACTGTTTAGCTCCTCTCCTTACTTGGTTTTCATCCAGCTGGTACACTCCAAAGGCCTTTAATCTCTYAACTACTGCCTCATTAGCATCTCTACACAGATCCAGGGTGTTTAGAATATCTGGGAGGCTTTCATGTGCTATGCTTGAAAAGCTCGATATGAGAAACCAACAAGCCCTAACAAAGTAAGCCTTGGCACAAAACACTGTATCATTTTGAGTTTATAACACATGAGCACCTTGTTCCCATGCCTGGCACTGCAAAACGTTGTAAGAGAACCATYCCAGCTTGTTGACCAAAGCCATAAAGAACAGATATTCAATATAGAGTGTAAATGTCTATAATCACTTCACCAGAGGAAACAACCCTGACAACCCACAGGCCCAAGCTGTGCTGCAGGACCAGGGAGGAGTGGACACTCATATAAAGTTTTGCAGCAAATACAAGCCAGGGGAGATGTTAAAAGTTCTTGTGAAACCTCTTTTAAAGCCCTCAGTGAAGAACACACAAAGTAAATATGCCCTGAAGATCATTTGTGTGTGCTTGGTCTTTACTCAACAGTGGAAACTCCCCCTGCCCCTTTCAGCTCTCTGAAGACTTCTAAGATTATGCAAAATGTTTATTTTGCTTTACATAACCTAGGAAAATGGAAACTCACATGGAATCACACGTGTTCATTTGCAGAATGCTCGTGGCCAAACTAAATGATTTATAACATGATTTTTAGGTAATGGCATCACTGGGAGTGAGACAACAGAGTCTGTGCTGCCCTCTCAGAAAATGCAGGAGAAAATTTGTAGTTTGGGAAGGAAAGTGGGAAATGCCACTGGAAAGCCATCTGTGTGCCAGCCAGAGCTACAGGCTGCAATCCTGTCACCAAAATACCCCCTTTCACTGCTGGGACTCAGACACCATTCTCAGACAGCAATCGATCAGCCAGCAGGACTCACATTGGCTGCAAGGRTGAAACTTTTCAAAGTCAGCTCTCAGACAAAGAAAAATTCATAATCTCTTTTCTTTATYCTTTCATACATTCTTCCATTTGCATCATAAACAATGTCCAGAAATTTAATTGTTTTCATAAGCATCTACTTCACAAATCCAATTACGTGGCACAAAGTGAAAAAAACCCCATGAAAATGCTACTACAAATGCTCAAAAACATTTTATAACCAATAAGAGGTTCACATCCTGAGTAGGACAAAGAGCAGCCTTTTCCTTTCCTCATTTGGGTTCTTTCACTCTAAAACACTTTAGTAAAGAATAATCACTGAGGAATAAAGTAATCAGAATAAAGCAATCAGAATAAAACTGCCTTCAAATACCAAACCGTTGAAATGGCAAGTGACCAAGATTTCTACTACAACTTTTGCCCYATATTATATTCTGGGGGAAAAAAAMRTCATTGTAATTTTAGGAAAAGCTGTTTGAAAATGTTGAAGAAGCRTATTGCATTTGTAATACAATAGTTGGTGCTGATTAATTGTTAATGAGAGACTGTTGAGAGACAATTACTTTATATGTTAAAGGAAAGAAAATGCATGAAAAAACAAGAGGTTCTACTCATAAGACAAAACCTGATGAAAGACTTTTAGAAATGTCTCAAACCCAAGACTTCACACTTTCTCTTATAACCTGGCCCAGAGAATTTACTGTTGGGCACTTAGAGCACTGACAATATTGAGTTGCCATGTCACAGGAGGACAAGCCACAAAGGTCACCCACCCAAAATGTATGCAAGCACCACAGGGTGACACCAGGCAGCTCCAGCGCCTGCACATTTTGCATACCCTGCCTGCTTCCCCTGCCTCGTATCCCACATCCTCAGCTGCAAGCTGGCAGGCACCTGGGAGAACCTTTCACAGGGTGACAAAGGGCTTTAAATTCACCATTGTCAGGTGGATATCCTCAAAATTTGGATAGTGTTTTTAAATAATAAAATTACTACATCCTTCCTGGCCTTTCCTACAACAATGGCAATGCAAAAAAAATGAGTGGCTCCTTCCCCAGCCTCACCATCAAATTTGAAAAGGGGAACTGTCAAGGGGGGTAAAGGCATAAGTTTTGCCTATTCTGCTTCAGCAWAGATTTAATAAAAACAAACGACAACTTCATGGTTTCACTTCTCAATCTCTACATGTTCTTAAAACTCAGTGATGCTCTAGAGCAAGAGCAGAGGAGGCCATGAAGATGACTGAAGGGATGGAAACCCTCTASTATTGGGACAGGCTGGGAGAGTCTGGGTTCTTCAGCATGGAGAAGRCTCCATRGTGACCTTATAGMACCTTCCAGGACCTAAAGGGGCTCCAAGAGAGCTGGAGAGGGACTTTGGACACAGGATGGAGTGACAGGACATGGGGGAACAACTTAAAACTGACAGAGAGCAGGTTTACATTAGGAGAAATTCTTCCCTGTGAGGGTGGTGAGGCCCTGGCAAGAATGCCCAGAGAAGCTGTGGCTGCCCCAACCCTGGAGGTGTCCCAGGCCCGGCTGGATGGCGATTGGAGGAACCTGGAATAGTGGGAGGCGCTCCTGCCCATGGCACGGAGTGGAATGATGATCTTTTATTCTCTTCATGAAACTCTGCTCGAACAGCTGAAGGACAGGATGACTCTGAGTGTCCATGCGTGATAAAAGGGCATTTAAAAGAGGAAACACCAATAAAAACTCTCCATCCATCCTTACATCCATCACTGAAATTGACTATTAGGAGCTCCAATGAATGGTTATAAATTATTCTTCATACCTAGCTTAAGAAATTACATTATCACTAATCTGCATAATCTTCTGCAAAGTTAAACATGTTTGCTACTGAAATAGATGATTTTTAACTATTCTTTAACTTCTGACATTATTTCTTTATTCCTAAGAGGACCAAAAAAAATTAAAATCACTGCTATAAACATGTAGAATTGTATCTTCCTTCAGTCGATAATGCACAGGGCAAGCGTGTAGCAAGAAATCTGCTTTTAATCAGCTTGACTGGAGAACTTTTGTAAATAAAGTATGTTATTAGTTCTTACTTTGAAGGCTATAAACAGAAGTTGCCAAAAATAGTTTTCATGGTGGCAAATTCTGTCAGCTCTCACACATTTTACTGAAAAATACATGGTATTTTGTTAACTTCCTTGCAAAAACAAAACGTGGCAAAGTGGCATGCTTTGTTACACAATCAAAGAATCAGATTGAGTATCGTTCAGGAAATCGAAGAAAAGTTAAATTTTATTTTACTTCAGGTCATTTGGGTCAGAGAGCAAATAATAATTTAATATAACAACAATTAAATGCATTGATTTTTTTTTCATGTTATCAAGTAACCTTCCTACTTGGCCTCTATAGGCCTTTCATTTTTATATAGATGCCTTCACAGAAGCTGTAAAATCTCTCAAGAATGTGACTTCTCTGTAGCAGAAGTACACTCTGGAGATGATAGCTATCACTTCCCTGTCCAGCCTAATTTTTTTTAAATTTTCTTTTTAAACTGAAGGCTTGTAAAAACATTAGTTTGAGCTTGAAAATCAGAATTTACTAGGAATTGGAAATATTTGTAGGAATTAGTTTGAAAAACTGCACTTCAAAACCCCCAACCATTCGATGCTAAAAATGTTGTAGCTAAATCTAAATAAATATGAAGATTTGTTTGTCTGTGGTTTTATTTTTAAATAATAAACTGTACAGGCCTGTTAGTTATTTATCCCTGTGCTAAGCTTTGCTTCCCTTACCAGGAATGACCAGGATAGCATAAATTCAGTTCTCAGTATACTTAAAATCTAAMTAATTTTACATTTGTAGCATAGACCAAATGTTCTGAGCCAAAGAAAAAAAAGGAGAGCAAACTCACGAACCCAAGTATGCACTTTCAATCTACTCTAAAATCACATTTCTATAAACTAAAGTCTTGATGTAAAGCATTTCTATAAAATGGATGTGAGCAAAATTGGTGGGTTTTGCAGAGCATAGCAGAACTAGAAACTAAAAATATTATTTTAGGTGGTGAAAACAAAACTTTTTGCATATGTAAGTGAATTATGGTGGGTTTTCCTGTTGCCTGTAATTTAGCTTCAGTAATGAACAGCTTTTTGGGTCTTTCTGCGTTGTGCTTCTTTTTCCCTGGGGAAGAGGGGATTTCAGCATTTCTTAGAAGTCAACTGAGAGGTTGAAAATTATCTGRAAAAGATAAATTATCTGGAAAACAACTACTGATAAAATAATTGATTCCTTTTCAGCACAGAGGCTATGGAARTGCTGCTGTAGAAAACCAAGCCAAACATGTGTCTTTATTACAAACCCTAATCCTACATTGTTTGATTTGCACAAATATCCAAAGTTCAAAGTACACTGCACAGAATTTTCAGTATTATTTCAACTCAACCAGCTTATGASTGAACTATTTATGAATTCTGCCATTTCTAAATGATGCTACTATTCTTGTTTTTATTTTATCTGCCATTATAGAGAGGGTTTTGGATTTTTTTTTAAATTCACATGTCTTGGCAGCTACTACCTCTAACTGAAAAGGTTATGTACTGAAAATAATTTCCCCTTCTTAAAAAAAAAAGAGTAGGAAATAGTAATGATTGTATCTAACATTTCAATTGTGTTTTGTTAATAAGGAAATCACTTTTTAAGGGTGAGCAACAGGATAAGTACAGTAAAATGAAAAGAAACTATTTTTCAAAAGTCACATAAAACCAAGGAAAACAGAATAAATTTCAATACCCATTTTCAGAACATTTTTCTTTTGACAAATATACACCATGTAAGACTAACAAGATTTTTAGTGGCCTTTTTTCACACTCCTATTTTCTGCAATAGAGTTTGTGATGGATAGTTGCTCACAGAACAGAAGAGCTCATCAGATTGCTCTCAAATTTGATCACTTGCAGTAGAATTGCAAACATTGCACTGCTGCCCATGAGAGGCACCAGCACTGACAATGGGCAATTCACTCTTCCCACACAGTTGCAATTTAGAAACTCCTTAATTGTGAACTCCTATTSGTACTTAATAAATATAACAAATTCACAAATCAAAGAGGAAGGTTCTGTACCATACCCAAGACTTGAGCACCCTTGATGGAAAAGTTCACATACAAAATGCAGTAAAAAGGTTGACTGAAAGATTAAATTTCCTTTTCTGATGAAGACACTATTTTAAAGAATACAGAGAGCCATTAAGGTTCTAAAAACCAATCAATAATCGATGTACTTTTCTGTAACCAAGGAAGTAAAAATAAATCATAATGGTGAGCAATGAAGTTTGGGAGTGATATCATAGGTCTGATTTACTACAGAGGTGATGTTTTGGTGTTCCGCAAAAACACTGTGTCTATCCCCAGCTTCAAGAATTATGTTTTCTCAAGTATTATTTTCAATGCTGTTGTTGCAGATCCATCATCTCTGTCCATTTTTATCCCACACTATATTTAAACGTAGATGTATTTTAAATGTATTTCAATTTTTTTCTTTAMAGTGACACTTTATTCTCTAAGTAAACTTCCATGAAGAACTGTGTCATCATCCAAAGCAAACCCATACTTAGGGAGATGTGTTGCTTGTACTCTTGGTGGTGCAGCSGTTGCCAGAAAATGACTCTGTGTACCCCCAGCAGTGTGTGACCATCCCAAATTTCAAAATTGCAAYGCTTTTGTATTAACTTTACCTGAGCAGCAAAAACCTTACGAAGCTAAAACTGTTCTTTGCACCCAGCTTAGAGCCAATCTCCCTTTGCTTCCTCTTTTACTGTTGTTTTAAACTGACAGTTACTAAGGCTCCTGATTTCTGTAACGTGAAGCAAGTTTTTCTCTGGACTATTTCACAAGCCACGGCAAGACTTACAAGTAGTCAAGTTTTGAAGAGCATTTTCATAAAATCTCACAGATACTAAGGAAGAATTAATAAAATAATTACAAGTAGAGGTATAATCATAAAAAACATAAAAATTCAAAATATTGCTTGAGTACTTATCCTGTTCAAATGCCCATATGCATAAAAATACAAATTTTCCCAGCTTGTCCACAACCATTATTGATTCTGATTGCTGCAAGGGTGTCAACAAATGACTCTGTTGAAGCTGTCACACATCAGCCATCCCAGATCCATCTCCATATCTGGAGCAAATCACTGCAGTGAAAGCAGAACAACTCCTGAGCAGGTAAAGAAGCACAAATTGGAACGGTGGCAGGGTAGGAAGCAAAGCCATGATCTTAGGGGAGGGTCATAAAGAAAGTGCTGGTGAGCTGTTCCAGGCACACAACCACAGCCAGAGCAGCACGTGAGCCTCAGTTCTGAGAGCTGTCCTAAAGAGCCTGTGAGATTTAGAGGYTCAGAGACATAGATTTGGAGCAATTTTTCATAACTGTTTATGGTAACTCTTGATTTTTTAGACATTCATCTTGTAGATGCAGACCCGTAAAGATTGCTTCAGCCTGAGGAATGAAAAATATTAGAGCATCACATTTTTTGGAGTGGGAAAGGGAGAGAAGGATAGAAATCTCTTGCTCACATGCCTAATCCCAGACTGATAAACTCAGAACAGTTCTTCAAGATCTTTATCCTCAGCCCATAATTGGCATCACTCATGTCTCATCATCCAGAGAAGGCCTGAAGAAGAACTTAAACAATCAAAAGCTTCTTGTTTGTAACCAGCTCACTAAGTTTGTGTAATAAATCACTTMTCCATACAAATCCTGCTTCACCTGAATCAATCTCTATACATACCCACCGATCACTCAAGTTACCTAATTTATTTCAATCTAAGTTTTGGAAATGGGTCATGTGACTAATCATTAGGGCTGTTAGGGGGTGCAAAAAACACCCAAATCCAGTATAAAAGCACAAACAATTCTTACTACTTCTTTTACATTACTGCTATGCAACCATTCTTTTTTGTTTTTCACCYTCAGTAACATTCTGGTTAAAATCATCACTGCAACAAAGCAGAGCTTGTCAGCTCTAGTGCCCAGCACCATCTGTTGCCACAAAGATCTTCTCAGAGATTCAGAACAAGGCATAATACTCACACCTTTCCAAGTGCTGCCCTGCTTCCTTAACATGATTAAAATATGGTTAGAATATGTCAGTGATCTTAGTTGCCATTAGCAAGACAGTGRGTGCAAAATCTCCAATTTTTAGCACATCATACCAGAATAGAAAACCACAGTTACAACCGTCCTGCGYGAAAGAAAAATTCAGCATTCAATAATAGAAGTAAATAATTATGTTCATTAATCACACTTCCAAGTTTTCTGTCAATAAACCACCAGTGTCTCATGACTTCTAATTTTTAGGTAGTGCTTTTCATATACATACAAAGTTACTTTGGAGATACAGGCAAATTGTGACATGAACAGCTGAAAGAAAGATTTACTCAAGATAACACCAGTCCCCAACAATGCTGAAAAGACCAAGTTGTCCTTTGCCACCACCTAATTAACTCAGTGTATCAATTACCAGTTGTGTAAGGCTGCAGTCTGATCACCTCAGGAAGTTGGGTGCAGGGTCAGGAGCCTGCACAAGGCATTTGGGGACATCAGTGACAAAGTTGGCAGTGCTGGGTTAGAGGCTSGATTTGAGGATTTAAAGGTCTTTTCCAAGCTAAACCATTCCGTGATTTTTGCTCCTGCACTCCAGTACCAAACCACAAGCTGTGCTCAGGGGTCTTCTCCAGTGAGTTTGCAGGAGGGAGAGCTGGGCAGGGAGGTTGGTTCATTTGCCTTTTAGAACTGAAGAAAACAGGACCATCTCTCACCTAATCTAATCACAAACCAAATTACAGTTTGGTTTCAAACATTAAAACAAGGCTCTGATGTAACTACAGRAAAACTGCTGTGCTTTAAAGATTTCTCTCAGTTTTGCTGTTATCATACCAGGTACTCATTTAAGCCAAGGATTGCTTGCTCTGAAAAATGATCCTGAAACTCCCATTTATGACCAAGTATCTGGCTACAAATTACAAGTAACTAAAAGGATGGGAATGGAAAAGGGATGTCTGTAGTTGCTATTTCTATGAGGAAAAAAAAAAAGGCAAAGTTGCTTTTTTTTTTTTTTTTCCCCAAACCCTCAGGCATCGGACCACACAAAGACATTTTAACTGGTCAAAGCTCAGAAATTTAAAGAGGAAGTTCTCTGGACCAAAGAAAACAGMACTCCTTCCAGAAGACATGATGGTGGGTCTAACTGAGGTCCTTAAAGCCRAGACCCTTTCTAAGATGCAAGATTAAAATGATTCTTAAACACCTTTCAGAATTTAGAGACAAGTTTATTGACTTCTTAGAATGTTTTGTACTTAACGAATAGGGACCAACATAAGGCTCTTAAAAAATCCCCAAAAATTGCAGTTAACCTACAGATTAGCATTCATCAGATTGTGCCAAGAATAAGCACATTTCTGAACCTACCCATCTGAATAGGACAAAAGTCATACCACAGATCACAGAACACACGCAAAAACAAGGTCCACTTTGAGATCACCATGACTTGCTAGATCCAAACTTAAGATTCTCTAAAGAAGAAACAATTAACTAGATTCTTAGTATAGAAAGCAGGGTTTGGGATAAAGTTTGTTTCAATACTGAAAACATGTGACTRTAATATAATAATGGGATAATCAATTTTCAGTCATTGCAACAATCCTTATCTTCACAAAGAGAGAAGCAGGGGTCAGCTTTGTACATAAACTCAAGGCAGACCCAGCCCAAAGCAGATGAGCTGAGTTATAGGATCATAACACCTCACTGGCAAACACAGGGAGTTAAATTTTAACACCTACTCCAAGTAAAGGGTCACTGTCAGGATCACACATCTGGCCAACTGCTGAAGTTCTGCCTTATCTGTAATTATGGGATAAAATCCATTTGTCATAAGCATTAMCATGAATAATAACTGATATTCACACATTAATCTAAAATACACGCATCCTATTGAGATACCACTTTTCTCTGTCAGAAATCTAAATATGAGCTATCCAACTAACTGGCAATTATAATTAGGAGTAGAGAATATATTATGCAAACAGTACTTGAGTCTGCTGAGTTAGTGTAAATCTTTCTTTTGAAGTAATGGCATGATAAAACAATCAGATTTTCACAGACATAAGAAGACTTAAATCTTGTCAAACAGAAYATAACACAACAGGAATGTGTWRGACTTGYAGAACTTCCTCACAGGAGCCATYTTCGTGGTTTCTTAGTCCCATCCCTCCMCCAAAAATCARACCGAGTGAAACCAGGACACTTATCAACAGAAAAGCTGATTATATTTAAATATAATCAATTTTAATTTTTTTTTCTCTAAACTAGGGAATTTACCCATTTACTAAAACATACGGTTAGAATTATTTTTTTGAAGTATCAATTAACAGCTATTTCTTTCACACAGGAGGAGCACTGCCATGCCATCCAACATAAAAGATGTTTTTAACTCAAGATCCAACTTGAGTGTCGGTCCACAGAATTCAAGAATGTCTGGATTTTAGCATGGAAGTCTGAGTACAAATTAACATAATTCAAACAGCAGCCAAAACACAGCTGTTCTGAAATTAATCTCCTCAAAATCTATATTTTCATTTTTGACTATCTGAAAGGTCATGAAAATTGCATTAACACAACTTCCTGAAAAGGCAGCAAAAACATTTTGTCAAAACCAGCTCGAAGGCTGGTACAYCAAATATCTACTTGATACTAAATATGGTTTCCACTTTTATGGAAAACCATTATTGACATTAAATACTATCAAGAAAGTTTTACAGAGCCTTTTTAATATTTCATTTCTATTTGTGAATAATTTATAGTCGCTTAATTAAAAAATTCTTTATGCTTTATTTCTAATGTTACAACACCTTTTCATCTGCATTTATTTACATCTCAGCAACATGTAGAYATATATTTGCATAGATATACATACATATATATACATTAATGATCTTGYGATAGATAACACATAATTTAAAAAACTGAGGGCTTTTTTAATTGCAACAATTTGGGGATAATAATTAGAATTTAATGCACCCAAATCAGAAGGTTCACTGAAAAAGAGAATTCAACACAACACTGTCAAGTTTATGTCTAAAGTATTATTTTTGGCAGCAGAGTTCTTTGATAGGCAGAAGATGTATAGAATGACAAGCACTGCCTGAAGGCCATGTAGAAAGAAATACTATTTCATCAGTGTTTAGTGGTGATGTGGGTAATAAAACTATGACAGAAGAGTGACACTACCTAACCCTACTCATAGTTTAGCCCTTTCTAGTTAAAACACTTTGAAACATAAAATTATTTTTTCCAAGAAAGTACTCAGGAAACTTTTCAGAAAAGTAACTTTATCAAAAAGCTCTAACTCARATGAAGGAATACAGTATCTGTCTCTACTTCTTAAATAGAAAAAATGAAAAAAATAACAGATCCTTTCATCTTGTTCTGACAGCAAATACATTGAACACACAGTATTGTTTACTTTCTTGGATCTGAGATCAAGTGCCATTCATAGTTTGAATCTGAAACTAATATTAATTCGACCCATACATTTAAAAATAAGGGCATGTAATTTTTTTTTTTTTTAATTACAGTATTTTGTTACAGTAAGGTAATTCACAACCTCAGAGAGTAACTGTCAGTAGTATACTTTACTTTTACTCTTGGCTGAGTGTAATCACACACATGACTATTTCAACACAATCACTACTTGCTATTTGTAAAATGAAATATAATGATGCCATAAAATCTGCTACAGATAACATTTACTGGTGGATCCCAAAATACAACAAATAGATCACATGTTCAGATATATTATTTATTTAGAACTCACATCAAAATGCAAATAACCCACCCCTGAAAGTCTCCAAGGGCAAGCTGGAAGGGGCTTGAAGCAACCTGGTCCAGTGGAAGGTGTCCCTGCCCATGGCAGGGGTTGGACAAAATGATCTCCAAGGTCCCTTTCAATCCAAACCATCCTATGATGGTCACTTGAAATCAAAGCAGGAAGGCTGGATCCAAAAGCTAACAATTCTACATGACTCAGGACTACAAACAAAGGTGAAAAATCCATGAGGCTGCAAAGTGCTCCTGGGCAGCCAGCAGAGCACAATGACAGGAACAGAACTCAGTGTCMTTGCTGAGATTGGAAGCATAATTGTATTTCTTCTGTTCATTACAAAAAAAAGGTTTTGCAACATTTGAAATGGTTATATAGYTATAATTTGAGTTCTACAAAGAGTTGAACTTAAAAAACCTGTTATAAATCAGAATTCCTTTGATTTTACATTTATATTAAGTAATTACAGTTAACATCAATGAAAGGCCAGATCAAAAGCTCTAGGATCAACAACTAGCTGCAGCTAAAATCAAAAGTAGTAATTAATTGAATTAGCAAACCGTGGTACACATTATGATTTAAGTTACCAAATTCATCAGCCTCCACAAAGGAGCTGMCACATTACAAGGACACACTTACACAGAGCRTTAAACCATGTGATCATTTTGGACACTTTCCAGGTTTATAATCTAAACTAATTATGTAATTTAATTAATTACTTGGTTGAGTAAAGCAAAACTTCTGCTATTTTTGAAATGCTGCAAGACAAAAATATTGAAAGGTGGGGTTTTCTTTGTAAACTAAGAAAAACAGGAATGACTGGTTGTTTTCAGAGCACTGTACCCAAAGAGTAATATGGTATCATCTGTGGCAGGACTACATTCACCATTTAAATGGCTAAGAAATAACACTTAGTTATTTTAATCAAATTACTAAATGTATTTAACACTGCTATAGCAGAATAAATAATTCATTGTATAGGATAAATTTTAGGGAATAAATAGAACTGGCATGCTGACATTAATCAGAATTATAATACTGAAATTTTTATTACTGCCACAGACAAGATTATAGTTGATTATCTATCTTGTGTAACATTYATAAGGACTAGTTAACTAAATATACACGATATGATACAATAACTGTTTAAATTCATTTAAATATCCATAGGAATAGCATGMAAATACAAGAATAAGGTTATCCCTGCAAGTAGTTCTATTTGTCCCACAGTCTGATTATCCCAGACAATGCAGTCAAAGGTGTGAAGTCCACACAATTCAGATTTCGCCACCCCCTCTGCAGCTTTCCTGTGCACAGAGACACAGTTACCAGTCTGTCTTCAGAAGGACTCCWACCATTCTAAAAATACTGTCCCACAGCTGTTTAAAATTTATTTTTTTAGACCATAGCACCACTGTTTGGTTGTTTCCAATTTCTGAAACCACAAATAGTAAAAGTGTACTCAGTCTACTGCAAACATAAATAGCAAATGCACGCTTCAGCACTTTTAAAAGGATATGGAAATTGGCAACAAAAATGCAGTTCATGTTGAAAATTTACGAGGGCCCTGCCATATTTCTTCAGAAATACAATCAGGTAAAAATTAGGAAGATCTCTACCAGCTGGGTGGCATTTTTGTGTTTTCTTTACTTATATTTTTTTTTTTAACTGAAAGACTTTCATTATGCAACTTCTGGCACTTGATAAAATAGAGCATGGTACCTTTGCTCAAACCACAGCTTCTTTGGTTATGTTTAGCATTACACAAACATCTTTCACCTTAGATATCCTCTTGCATTAGTGTGTTTCATTTCAAATACTCTAAGGCACATTACCTTTGGACAAAATTATTTTAATGGCGATCAGCAAATGAGATGTACAAATTATTCTTTCCCTCCCCCTAYTTTCACAGGTCATTTCAAAATAGTCCAACCCTTCACAATTCTACTTTTGCATATTTGAAACTTACGCACATATTTCTATTAAAAGCTAAAGTAGTCCAATAATATCATATTTTTACATGGATTTCTTTCAAGAAACACAGCACATGATGACAAAGTATCATCTAGGTAAAGGTAACAGTAGACATGTTAGAAAATGTGATTACATTTTTTTTTCAATGATCATCAAAAGTCTGGAAACCTGAAGGAAATGTCAATATTTTTTCGCCTGAAGTACACTTCTTAAAAGAATTTTGGATCCCAARGAATTTGATGGGAGTTTAAAGTTGCTGGGGCTGAGATTTCAGCCCTGGCCTCTGTAAATTCAAGTGAGCTCACTAAGAAAAATATCTATTTCAAGTGGTATTTGTGAACTATTTTATCCGGACATTAATGCAACTAAAAGTAGATACAGGTAAAAATTCCTTTTTGATCAAATATGGTCTACAGCAACAGACTTTTTCTATCACTGGCTTAACACTAGAAACCTAAATCTTTCTGATGCAACAGAAATTATTGATTTGAAATTATTTGAAGTTATTAATAATATTATAATAAATAATAATAAAAATAAATCAGTAACCATTAATTTGCATTAACTATTTTTCTAAAATGCTTTTTTTTTAATAAAGGATGGAGAGAAAATAAAAATTATCTTTTCTTTCCCTTGCATCTATAAAGATAAGGTAAAGCTATGTACAACTTGTTTGGGGTTGTATACAACTCAGTTTGGGATTAATTTCTTTTGGTACAAAGGTAACTTATGATGAGCTTTATTAACCCCAAAGTTTGGAGGCAGCATGGGCATATATTTACTTTTATATATTTATATGTAAAGCTTCTATCTATTTATATTTATTTATTATATATTTGTTTTTAAAACAGTTCCATACAGCTCTGAACTTTTGCMTGACTGGACATTTTGTGTATTTCCTAATAACCCTGAGAGAATCTCAGACATATATGTACAAATATGCATGATTTTGTCATGCACATTATATAAAAAAAAAAGCTGGAGATAAGACAAATCCACCCAGCCTATGAAATAAAAATTTGTCCAACAGGCCATGACCCACTGGATAAAAAMTACATGTTAAATAATCTCTTAAATACATTTTTGCTATTCACTTGGTAATAGTTCTCTTTCCAATTTACTGGATCTGAATACTACACRTTTCTGAGAGTCAGTAGGATACTGYAATTAAAGCAGACCCAGGATAAATTTTTTTCAGCCCCAAAAAAACAGGAAATGGGTAAAAGTSCTTTTAGACTGAATTTCCCACTGCTGTGTGACACAAGTAAGAATTCCCAGGCTTGGAGCTGAAGGCTCAGGAGGGAACAATGAAATTGGGGTCCCGAGCCTGTGAAGGCTCCCAACTGCAGCCACGGGGACAGGTCACAAYCCTCATTTTAAGAAGGCACCACAGCAATTTTGTGCTCTCAGTTTCAGTCATTAAAATAAAATCACCAATTGGCACCTATATCTGTTATTTAGCCTAACTTGAAGATCTTCTATATCAACAGAACATTACATGTTTTATTTTTCAGTGTTGATCTAGCAAGGCTAGCTTTTGTTTATAAAGCYATCTAGTATTTTCCAACAGAAATTATATCCTGCATAAATAAAAATAAATTACAAAACCTTTTCTTAATTAACTAAGAATAAGCTGATGTGCACATGACAATGCATTTCTGTAGAATTAGCTGTACTATTTGCAATTTCTTTGCTTGGGGGGAGCAGCAGGGACACTTGGCAATTGCTTTGCTTCAGAAACGTTGTGTTACACAGATATTTTTCATTGGATATTATGCTTTGTGATGGAAAACTTTCCCAACTGCTCATTAGAAGAAWAATATTAGTTTAAAATTTAAACTGTTTGCAAAGTATAATTTTAACTAGGAAAATTCCTGCTGTAAATATAGAACTGGAATACTGTGATGTGGTTAACTGCACCTGCCACCCAAAAGCGTTTTGCAATATTATGCACAGACTTTAAAGGAAAAGAAATTATTTGAGAGATGCAAATAATGGCAAGAGTACTAATAAATGTTTGATTGCATTTATTTAAAGCAATCATTTAATTTCTTTTAAAGAAGTACTCCATCCAGCTAACTAATTCCTACCTATTCTGAATTTAAGTGCCTTTTGCACTTACATTAAGAATAATATTTAAATACATGTTTTTTTTGAAGGTCATCTTCAGGACTAAGGCACACAAAAAACAAGTTTAACAYAGAATCAATGGTTTGCTTATCTACTAATATGAATTTAAAGGATGAACTGCATTTGTAAACCACAATCTAGTATGCTATAAAAAAAAAGTATATTTGAGATAGTAGAAGATACAACCTAAGTCTGCTCAACCCAGAGAAAGAGATGTTTGGTGCTTCTAACCACAATGTACTGAACAAGAAAATGCTTTCGTCTACAAGCTGTGTTTAAATAAATTATACACTCAATCGGCGTGGTGCAAAAATTTATATAATTTACATAAAACAATGTATATAGCAAGCATCACATCTTTATCTTAACTAAAAAAATATTCTTTGGAAGAAATAACATAGCAGAAGAGCAAAGTAGTGGGATGCCACTGGAAATACCACAGAATAAGGAAAATGTTTCAAGTCTGCCTTATTTCTTAGCGAGAAGCTGGGGACAAAAAACTATGTAGAACCAGTGCTGCCATTGGCTTTCACAGTCAATTATCCATTTTTAACTTAAGTCTCCTTTTTTTTTTTCAGCTTAAGTCTCCTTTTTTTCCTTTTTAAGAAGGTAAGTATTTAGTTCAAGTGCTTCCTTCAAATCACCCTAAACAATTTTTTTTAAAAATCAAGAGAAATCTTTATGTGTATAGGAATAGTCACTTGTCATACATTTGGCTGTTAGCAATTTGCCTGCTTAAAACCAGGAATTGGTCCTTTCTCCGGATGCAGCGTCCATCAGCAAYATTTACAGTTTAAGAAAGCAAGTTGTATAGTTTTCCTTGAACACTTTTCAAAATTTCCTGAGCAGATTTCTGAGATGCAGCAGGGCAGTTCTGCAGCTAAATGTGAAAAAGCTGAATAAATTAAATTCATAAWTTGCACTGAAGAGCTCTTTGGTGCTGAACACCACCGTAACTTCTACATAAATTAWTTCCTTAATTTGATGCTCTTGAATGTGCATTCCTGGTATTAGTGATGTATGACAGGAAACAGCACTGCCACTAACAACAGGCAGCAGGCATGTATTTCCTAATTTTAACAAGATGCTATCATAAAAATTAAAAAGCTTTTCTTCCCTAGCAAACTCRAATGCAGAACGATTTGGGCTTTACTCCTTCGAAGCCACCACAGGTCTGCAACAGCAAACAAAGAGAAGCCCATTAGAATTTACTGGCACAGCTCCAAGGGTTGAGGTCCAAGGTTGTAGTTTGTTTTTAGGGACAAACCTCTGCTACCTCATCAGATTSTGCTCAATTTGAGCCATGTGACCTCACCCATGCTCTCAAAAAGGAACTACTTTTGCACGTAGCATTTGGTCCACGCCAAGGCTTAGGGTACAAACCTTGTGGAACAGGATCTGTCTTCCCATCTGCAGAAAGCCACCATGAMCATGACTGGGCTCTTCGAGTGCTACCACAACACAAACAAATAAAACTACACACAAAAACTGCATTAAACAACGTACAGAGTYACAAAAGCCTGCATTCATAACTTTGTAAATGTCAATCTGAAGATGGGCTGTTTGTCTTAAGATGGCATGTATTTTTTCCTCTTTCAATGCTCTCTCTCCCAGTCAGCCAGCTGGGCCTAGGTGCCATGCCATTGTCTTTCCATTCTGGTTTCATCCCCCTCATCCAGCAAAGAGTGATCCTTGCCCCACCAATCCATACCTCACCCCTTCCAGCATTTACAAATCATCACTTACAGCAAAAAAACTGTAAGAATCCAGGGTTAGGCCAAAATCCTGGGTTATTCCCTCATGTTACAGAAGGAAATATGTTCTGCTGCAAACAATTTCTTTTGGTCCAACACCTTAGTGTTTGGTCTTTGCTTAAGCAGTCCCATTCCTCATACAACAGATGCCTTCCCTCACTTTCTTTTAATATTGTCTCCATTTTAGTCAATGTAAGCATTTTAACCTCCCTCCCTGGTCCTGGGGCACCAAGAGGTGTCACTTACAGATTCTCTGAGTGCCAGAAAAGCCCCTGCAACACTCCAAGAGCCTCCAGGTCAGGAATCTCCACATGGATCCAACACTGAGCATCCACTGCCCAGCTGAAATCCTTGCWCTGGGTGGGTGCAATCAGCTGCTATTCAGGACATTTTTTCATATGGGAAACCACAAATCAAATGGTTGGAGGGTGGTAAAGTTACTGAACCAGAGGAACCACAGCAGGTCAAGGAATCTTAATTCAGGCTGATCCAAGTCTTCCTGACACCATAGCTGGATTATTTAGATTAACATGTGGATGTATTCCTGCTGTTTTAGATCATTTAAGAAACAGAATAAATTTCCTAAGTGAGGTTGAATCATGTATTTTATACGTCAGTAAGAACATGCTGGAATATCCAATGTGAATGACAAATATTTCACAGGATAAAGTAAAATTAATGTTTGGCTGATTTTCTTGGTTTTTTCCTAGCTATACGCATCTTTCTGCCACACAGGAAGGAGTGCTATGGAGACATGAAATAAATGCAATAGCACAAACACTCTAAAATAAGTATTTTGTTAAAATCATGGTAAGGTCAGCAAATTGGTGGGTTTATTGCTTTCTTGAGGATGGTAAAAATTGCAGGGTATATTTAATGCYTAATGCACTGTGAAGGTATAGATCAGTTCTAATCAAGTAGAAGTTAGYATTTAAAAATAAAAGAGAGAAAAGTGATAAAGACATGCAGTCACTTAACTACACTATTTCTGTCTAGTTTTACAAAACATTTAGAGAAATGCCTAGATAAGGTATTATATTTTATATTATTTAAAAGTCACTTTAATGTAGTACATTAAGTAAACTCCAYTTTGACTAAATTCTAGGAATGATGTCATCTACATTAAAATCTGTACTCAACTAATTCTTCATGCATTTACTCATTTCTTATTTCTTCTCACTTATGCTAAAGTTGTTCTTTCAGTAATGAAGTAACACATCTCCTATTTCYCTTTCCCTATTTGCCTTTACAAATTCCATTAAAAAAATACTTTCTCATATTAGGCATATAAAGCTTATATAAGTCAKAACTTTTGCAAAACTGAGCTTCTGAACTCATACTTTCWAAGATTTTTTTTAAAGAAATATKTTGCTCYAAGACTGAAGTCTTATTTATATGAGTTTGTGGCTTAACTGACAAGTATTCTTCAGTGACAAGTAAGGGCAGACAGTTTGTATCTTAAACACCGTAATCCAGTTTTCAAACCATGTAGACGTCTGGAAGGGAATCAGTCAGTAAAGTAAATTATATTATATCCCACTGACAGTCCAGATAAAATCCATGAGATTCATTACTTCTACCCAAGACAAAAGAAAAAAAAAATGGGAGAGGTGCGGGAGGGTCAAAAATATTTGCAGCTCATAAGATTGCTTAATCAAAGTAAACAGACATCTATTTTTAAAAATACAAACAGCAGTTAGTTCTTGGTTTCAATGCAAAGGTGGGATACAGGCAATAACTTGCTCCATTTTTATGTGTGGCCATGGGCTAACTGTTTATGTTTTACAAGCTGCCAGCAGTTTGACCTCTTTAATTTGCTGGGAGACAGGGAAACAGCACCTCGAAAATGATATTTTTTCACTAGGATGAATATTTTCTCTCTGCGTTTCTTTTACATGAGTTTGTGTAGGACTTATTCACAACAGATTTTCCAATTCTCAGATAGTGGTCTCTCACCCATGACAGCCTTCATTGATGTAGTAGCCAAGATGTACCGATAATTGCAGTCAAAGCTGCAATTTAGCCTTTTTAATTCAAAAGGAACATCGGAGAAGGAACATTTCTGCATGAATTAGAATCTGAAGCTAAATAGTACTTTCTTTTCTTTCAGGATTCTCTTCAGCTAACAACCCAAACTGGATTTCACCTTTCCCATAAGTGGTTCCATATGAACTAAGACAAATTCACTTCTTTTAACTTTTTTTTTTTTTAACAGGAATTGTGAACAAGTCTAATCCATTAGTTTTTTCATAATGTRTATTTTTAAAATAAAACTAGGCTAAACTTTGTGCATACAGAATATTACTTATCMTCTACAAGATGCAGCCAGTCCCTTCTCTCAGTTCCGAATAAGAAACCAAGAAAATGCCATTTTTAATTATAATACTTGACTGAATTTCCACATTAAGGTCAAAGCAAATCCTACAGAACAAGAAACGGGAAATGAGGCACCAAATATGTAGCATTAATTTTGTGTCTAAACTATATTCATAACTCCAGTCTAACAGTAATATATTGGAAGTTACTCATGTTGTTGCATTTTACGAAACTACTAATAGTTCAGAAGTTTTACAAATAGATGATTTTTCACTGAGCTCTGCCTTTTCCCCTGAAAAAGCCCCCACAGCCATCWTTTCCATTTAGTAGTTTTCATGTATGTGCAGCAATGAGAAAAAGTTTCTTTGTTTTGACTGAAACTGGAAAGTGAGGACCTGGGTATGTCTTTGGAACTCGTAACTCCTTCGAAAAAGCTGTGAGCATCGCAGCACTTTCAGCAGTTAAACTGAAATTTATTTTCATAACACACAAAAATGTTCCGTTTTTGTGAAAGCAGGAGAAACCTCTTTATAAACCTGGTAGCTACAACTGTAAAAATATTTTAAGTTGATGCAGAAGAGAACATGTTTTTATTCCGYAGGCTTGTATTATGGAAAGCTTAAATACAGATTATCTCATTCAGTAACTCCCCACTTTACAGTAGTAGCAATTCATTCTAATTGCTTGGGTAGCACACTCAGGAAAAAGAGTATTTTTCCTTTTCACTGAATAATGTTTCATGTTCGGTTAAATGCAGGAAGTTACACCACCGTTGGAATGCGATTGTCTGCAACGGCAGAGTTACTTCATATTCATAGGTTTGTGTTTAGCTAAATATTAAAATGCTGGCCAGTCGGTAGCACTTCTCAAAATATTTCCAGCTCCTAACTAGCTAAACTAAAAAGGCATCTATCCGCCTCAATCAGAATTGTTTTCAACCGTGCATAATCATTTTTCACAGAAATTTTTAGCCTCCTGTATGGAGTGGATTATAGCAAATGTAATTCGCACATGCTGTTTCTTATTCAGAGGAAAACACAGACTAAGGATGTGGAGAATTTCTAGCCAAATCTTCATTCAGATCCAAGATCCACGGACGCCACTGTAATTGAGTGACATTCACAACCAGATAGCTGTAGACTTCATTTTGTTTAAAATAATACCTCTTCTACACGAGCTCCAACTAAAACATTAATGTTATTTAACTTCTCGCAAGCTGCTTGAGCTGAACTTCCAGCAGATTACAGGTTCTTGGTTTAAATCTGTTYAGAAAAGGACACTGCTTAAAAGAGTGTACTTATATTCACATCTAGATCATGTAAATGCGCTGCTGCTTTTCAGACTACTTTAAAATTATATTCAACTAATAACGTTCTTCTTTCGGAATTTGACTTGCCTGGCAGTTCACAATGGAAAATGAACTATTCCTCCCATACCTCAATGTGCACACTTTACTCTGAAAGCTGTTTGAGCTCATCGTACCCAGACTAAAAATGCCTACTCATAGCACCCAGMCTCTCAGAGAAGGAATCAACAGCCCAAAAAGCTSTTGATTTATTGSCTTCTGATTTMAAAAAAAARMATCATTTAGTTCCACTGTTCTTTCTGTTTTGTATCAAAAATTATTATGTCAAAAGCTATGTTTAAAATTTTGTAATAAGAAGGAAAATAGTGTTGGAATTATATCACGTTAAAACACATAAAGTATAATAAACAAYCCCAAGAAATATTAAAAGACGCAGACCTGCACAGTGATTTTTACTAGGGTTCCTCTTCTGTATTAGATGCTTATTTTAATTTTTAAAATATTATCAATTTCATATTGTTTACACCTCTAGCCTACAAAAAAAAACAAAACCCCAACAACAAAAAACTCAAACAAACCCAAAACAACAACAACCAAAAAAACCCAAACTGATTAAAGCACAAGAATAAAATTATTTCCAAGGTGACTTTATTTTAAGATTAACTTTAAAATAATAGAGCTGCTTCCTCAGCTATTCCATACACACTCCTRTGCTGCTTCTCGGCTGCACTGAAGGACACTCCCCCAAACAGTTGCAGCTGCCTAAAATCACTTCAGTCCTTTGATTTCTGATTTGAAAAATTTACACAATTGATTACTAAGTTAGGCAACATTACAACTTCAACAAGCTTTTGTTACCAGTGTGATTGGAAAATGCCCCKAAAGAGAATCACATTTTAAAATTCTTTCTTCAGTTCATCCTGTTTCTGATATTGCACACATAGAATTTTTATAAAATTTTCTTTGCTAAATTTGTTTCTAATTTCAGTTGACCAAGCCACTTTTCGGTGTAACTTTTAAGCAACAGAACACAGGTTAAMTTGCTGTTTAGATGCCAGAAAAAGGGAATATATTTGAGGCAGTGACTTCTGGGCAGTTATATTTGGAATACAAGAAGGATCCTGCCCCTCAGAATCCACAACAAAACCAGCCTGACACACAAACAGTGCTTTCAAATATTAAGATTCATATATTTCAAATAAAATAGCACTTAGAGTAACTATATTCCTTTCAGAGACAGAACCAAYAGCTTTTGACACACACTATCCCTGMAATAGCATTTAATACTTGTAATTCTGTAATAATAACCTAAGGTGGCATCAATTTCTGTGAGCAGAAAGGGTGAATGACAGAAGGATCAGTGAGTCTACATCTCTTCCTCATGACATTTGCAGAAAGTGAAAAATAGGCTGCTTAAGCACTAATTTTCCACAAAAATATTTTCCTGCTGTAATAAAAATAATATAAAATTTCTTTTCTGAATTTTAGCMTTATGTCTAAGGTAGCAGTAGCTCATACTACACTATAATTTTGGCAAATGTTCCAGCACATGTTCGAATTTGATTTATTAAAAATTATTTCATGGATACTTTGCTGAGATGAATTAAATGAAGTCAAATCACTGAAAATTCTACATTGCTTAAACACTGAAATTCCAAAGAGTTATTCCAAGGAGGAGACTTTTTTTTTCCAACAATGTTAAGCTTCCAGTAATTCTCTACAATTTACTAAATTATGGAATTTAATTATTATATAAATTCACAGTTAAATAATGGAAGCAAAAGCTCCATCTTAATGCTGATTGAGTATCTTGTAATAGTCACTAAATAACATTTTTCTCCTCCATAAGCTAAAAAAAAAGTTTTAACTATTATATTTTTTAATTTGGATCTAATATGGAGTCTATTCATAATCCATCTTTTAACTACGATTTTATTATTAAACAAAAATAATTGGTTCTTTTATGAGTCTGCATTTAAATGCTTTTTATCTACAAATATATGAAACACAGAAGCAGCATTTCTGAGCTAAACATTATGAATTAAATGAATAGCAAAGGARAGAACAGTACTTGTAAGCAAAGAATAAAACAGTATTTGAAAAAACAGTTTWTTCTTTTGCACCTCTTAAGAGAGTTAAGCTGTAAAAATACCTACAGATATAATAAAATGGCTAAAAATGTATTTAAAGTTATTTTCCACTGTGATCAGCAACTTTAAAAGTGAAAATAAATGACATTATCACGTGACAGGCCAGTATGAGACATGTAGCTTTAATAYTGATTTGAAATGGCCATTTTCAAGGAACAGTTGAAATAACAGGGGCAAAACATTCAATGTTTGAAGTAAGTACTGCTAGAAATGGCAAAAAAAGTGTCAATGGAAATTCAGTCACCACACAGTCTCTTCATTTTCCAAMATCAATATACTGAAGAGAAGGTCTCAACTTCAATACTCACATTCAAAAATTATGTTAACAGCCCAGAAACCTATGCATTTWAAATTTCTATATTTGTTAAATTTGTTTTACTCTCTCGGCAGTACATTGCCAGGCAGGAAAATAGAATTGGTAACCTCTCAGTACTTTAATTTATGATGCCACAATTCAAATCACAGAAAGTAAGATTTCACATAGTCAGCACTGAAGTGAGATCTGCAAACACGAAATGAAACATGTATTTAAAGAGAAGGAAAAAAAGAGATACCATGCACAAGGTAAACTTTTAAAATTAACTGAAAAATACACACTGTTATAAATCAGACTAAAAGCATTAATTACAGTCTGTTTGACTACGAAACACACTACCCAATGATTTTTAAATTGTAGCATCTCAAAAGAAATTTGAGTTAACAACAACAGAGCAGCTTTTAGAAGGAGCCAGTACTCTACAGAGAATTAAACCACAAAAAAATCCCTTTATTCTTCACAGTAGCCTCTTGTACTTCAGTCTCACACCAGCTCATTAAATTTATTCTATCTTTGCCTCTAATAATTTTCTTTCCTCTGATGATTCCACACCAGTAAGATAATACTGTTCCCAACCCACGCCACCATGGATGTGCAGGACAGTCTGGCGGGGGGCACAGACAGGTTCCAAACCATCTCCTAAGTATATTCACTTCAAACCACAGTTGGATAAAAAGAGCCCTATGAATAGGTACCACAACTCCAGAATTCCCTAATTTCTCCACAAACAYGCATGCCATGAAGGATCAGGTTCAGTTTGGTACCGAGGACTTCTGTCCCTGCTGGCACCTTGGTCCAGCTCAACAGACCAAGGACCTCAGCAGTTGTTAACAAACTCTGGAGCCTGATCCCATTCTGGGGATGCAAAGCAAATCCTTGGGATGCAAGACCCATCCAGCTGGCTGCAGCCCAGGCTCCAACTCCTCCCAGAGTACCATGAGGGCACTCTGAAAAATATGGGCATTATTAACAAAATAGTCTACACTACATTTACCTTTTATCTGACCTTTTATGTGAAATGCAGGGGCAGAAATCATCTCTTCCTAAACTTGTATGTAGGTAGGAGACAGATGGGAGACASATGCCCACTTCCCTGAACAGGCATTTTTTTTAGCATATGTTAAGGAAGTGAAGTTAAGTATGCTATAAACCATCAAACTAAATACAACTATAGCACAATTTAAGTTGGAAGGGACCTCCGATCATCATTCAGCCTAAATTTCCACAGGGGATGATAAACTATGTAACTTACATAAAAGACAGTAGTATTCAAAAGCTTACAGAACTTTTTGCTGTCTGAGCCTTAGATGGATTTTAGTGTCCAAATCTCMGTTCAGGCTGATTAAATTCTATCTAATACTGAGATTATTTTTTTATTAATGGAATCCGTAAGTTCAGATACATTGACATTTCCCTTTTTCTGCCTTAAGCATTCTTTATGAAGGCCATTAATGGAAACCTTCTTACTTGCACACTCGGGTGTCTTGCCATTGTAAATAAACATCAACTATAAAGCCAGCTGCAATTTGAAATGCTCTACCTTCATTTCTAATAGAGCATAGAAACAACTTGTATATTCCAAAATCCATCTGTCTTTATCCCTACTAGCAAACCATCTGCAGCTCATTTCCCACCTAAACTCCCTTTATTTTTCTGGCGGCTTCTTTTCATCCAGGTCTTCCAAGTGCTGATGAAACTTCTATCACTTCAAAGGATCAGAGGTATTGCAACTTTTGAGGAAAAGATTTCCCAATGATTAACACTCATCTTCACATTTTCTTTAACTGACTCTCACACCGTCACTATGCTCCTGCAAAAACTTGTTACTCATTTCCTACTGCTCAGCATCTTCCTTCTGTCCTATTCTTCCTCCACTACTTCATTTTTTATCACTTCCTTCCATAGTCACTTCTCACCTTGCAATTTCCATGACAACTCCTACACAATACTTAGGTTCAAACTGTCTGTTCATGAAAATTATTTWAAAAAAATTATTTTGGAAGGACAAGTACAGATGATTCAGCAAGACTGACAAATTGCAATCTCCTACCCATGGAGTGTTACACTTCCTGTGAATGGCAGACTTTCTCAGATGCTGCCTCTTTGGTTTTATGATCAGTTTTGGACAATTTTTACTAATTAACTA
This sequence comes from Malurus melanocephalus, assembly GCF_030028575.1. Classification (NCBI taxonomy): domain Eukaryota; kingdom Metazoa; phylum Chordata; class Aves; order Passeriformes; family Maluridae; genus Malurus; species Malurus melanocephalus. The sequence goes on from NW_026623481.1 coordinate 463,141, forward strand.
TTTAAAATGACTACATAAGTAAAAGTAATAAATAACCAAAGCTGCAAGACAGAATGCTCCATGAAAATCCTAATAGTAGCTATACTTATTGTTTTCTCTTCAAACTTTATTCTGGGGCTCAAAACTAGTGGAAAAGGATATTCTCATTTTACCAAAGAGGTTTATATAAAATATCTCAGTATTTGAAAACTGAAAGCCCTATATCATATACCATAAAGATGATCCTACCACAAACTGTAAAGTGTTTAGAAAAGCCAATATATCAGTCCTTTAGTGAAAACTGGGTAATTCAAACACCAACCGAGGTGGCCCAGACCATCCACGTCCATCCTAGCAGAGAACATAGCAGGCAGGTAAACCCTGATCTTTTCAGCTTGGTTTTCAGACTACAGATAGACAAGCAGGAAAAAAAAAAAGTATTTAAAATACCAATCTGATCTACTGCTGTCTTAAATAACAGTGTAACATATTTATGAACCCTAATTACTTGAAAAGGATGGCTGATAAAAAGACATTGAACAAAGATGAATGAAAAGCATATTGCCAACCATACAACTTAACATAATTTTTCTGTACTTTAGCAAATTTAAGCATGACAAGAACACACAGTCAGAAACTTTATAAACCTAAAAACTAAACTTCTGTAAACCAGAAAAATGTCAATATAATGAGATCACTTAACGACAGGAAGAGATTTCAATCAGTAATGCAATGTATAAATGAGCAGCACGGCTCAGGGTGACAGTATCTGGCCACTCAACAATCACCCAAGTAGAGTGGCATTTAGAAGCATGTAAAGTATTTCCTAAAACAACCAAAAAACTTTATGACCACACACAGGCTGTGTGGCAAAAAAAAATAAAAATATTAAGAAAAACAGTCTAACAATTTAGGCAAATGGAAGTTTATAAAMGTGTTTTATTAAAAAAGCTAATTGATAATATCCAAGAGCCTGAAATATGAGTAGAAAAAGCAATCCATGAAAGTGACATTAACAAGAGGTTGACATAAACCATTTCTCACTTTTTAATGAAATCTTCATTGAAAGTATTGGAATGTTATAATGAAATTTAATTACAAGTTAAATTAAAATCTACACTTATTATGTGCATTCTGACTATATGTCAGGCAGTCCAACCTCAAAGTACATTGAAATAATGCTACTAAGGTAGAGKTACAATATGTAGAATACACAAAGTTGAAAATCTGTTATGCAAAAGACCTAAAACACTATCTCCAAGAATCAATTCTCTTCTGTTACAGTAAGAACATAAGGATTTAAAGGAATCATAAAATCAAAATGGTTGGGGTTGGAAGGGAGCTTTCAATAATGGAATCGTGGAATGGTTTAGAATGGAAGTGATCTTAAAGGTCATCACTTTCCAGTCCCACTGCCCCAGGACACCTTTTACTAAACCAGGTTGCTCCAAGACCCAGCACTTCCAGAGATGGGCCATCAAGAAATTCTGAGAACAACCTGTTGTAGGGCCTTACCACCGGCATCATAAGAATCTTCTTCCTTATGTCCTATCTAAATCAACTCTTTTTTAGTTTAAAACCATTATCACTTGTTCTATCACAACCAGCCCTACTCAAGTCTGTCCTCACCTTTCTTATTAGCCCCTTTTAAATACTGAAAGGCAAAATAAGGTTTCTCTTATTCTTCTCCAAGCTGARTATCCCCAGCTCCCTCAGCCTGTCTTCAAAGGAGAGGCGCTCCAGTTCTTTGAACATCTTGGTGGCCTCATCTGGATTTGCTCCAACAGCTCCATGTCTGTCTGTGCTGAGGAGCCCAGAGCTGGACACAACATTCCAGGTGGAGTGGAGGGGAAGAATCCCCTCCCTCCCTCTCTTCTTCCCTCTTCTGCCCATGCTGCTTTTGAGCACCCCAGGACACACTTTTGGCCTTCTGGGCTGAGGGGCTACAGCAGCAAACCCAAACAAGCACAAAGGCAGAGACTTAGGATAAATCATAACAGGATAAACCCATACAAGACAAGAGATGGGTAGATGAAAAGAGTTGAGAGAGATTTGTTACCTGCCCAATTACTTTCAGCAGTGGCCTGTAGGTCTTACAACCAGGACAATAAAAGAAATCTGAACTCTTTAAGAACTATGCTTAGAAATATCCAAGCTCCTTGCCTTTTTGCTGCTTTCTAGCACTTCAAATGACATCTTTTCTTTTGGGCTGCACATCTTGGAACACTTCTTGGTTTCATAAGATGCTTCTGTTCCTCTATCTACAGTTCCYGAAGAACCACAATTTCACTGATTGCTGTAATCACACTTTATCCTTATTTTCATAGGATGCCAAACACTAAATGGTCAATACTGTACAGCAATCTTTGTTTCTCCAGTGTTGTTAAAATCTACTTATTACATTAAATACAAAGCTCTATGTGACCGGAGCAAACAAGYAAAATTGAATGGCAGCATGAAGATACTAGAGATTGAATTATTTTATACATACTATGATTAAACAAGAAGTCTTAAGCAAACTCTAACATACAATATACATGCCTGTTKGAATATATGATCATATTCTTCAGCTATTTTAATGCATAAACTAAGAACTCAAATTTTGTTATAGATTTACATAGTGCTATGAAACAAAATACATCCATATWATATATATTGGATACTATTTGTTTCCAAAATATGGTACTGTAAGTGTGTTAAAAAATATACCAAAGTTAGAGTTCACTAATACTTTAACTGTACATACACAGACAAATTCTTTTGCTTTGTTTAGACTTGCAATTTGAAATTCAGGACTATATTTATTTTCTTCTCCATCTATACACATTTCCTATAACAATATTATACTAACTATATGCAAATTGATATTTTTATTTATGTTTTAAGCCCATAAAATATGTTTCTAGTTTAAAACTGGTTTTCTAATACACAGAAATGCCTTGTATTACCTGCTGTACCCATTAAATTATAACCAAAATACAGTTCTACTACTATAGCTCACATATGGTTTTTTTGGATTGGCCAAGCCCCTCAGAAAATGTGTAAAGATAGCCCATTTTTGTCAAAATTATCTCTATGCCTGTAAGTGCTAATAAAATAAGCTACAATKAAAACATTTATATTTACCTGAATAGGAAAATGCCATCAATGAAACCACTAAAAAAGTGTGGGTGTCACTAAAGATCTCCACATTTGAAAAACARTATGAATATTTAGCTTTTGGCCATGAAAGTGCATCAATGCATTGAAAATGGCCAGTATTTAATTTGTAATGTTTTACAAAAATGAACTTACCAGAATTCATTTTTTACYTGCCATTTTCTCAAGCCTGCCAATGCTGATTCATTTAATTGGTTACAAAAAACCAACGGATTAAGGCTATTAGATAACGATTTTCACTTCAAGCAGGTATTCATTCTCATCATCAATTTGTGGTAAACTTGATGAAATAAAAACTATTAGTTCAGATCACGGAAGTGTTTGCTTAAATAAATACTTAATCATAACAACCTATAGCCTATTGAACTTCCAAGTCCTACATAATACTCTCCCCTCCCCATTTCTGTAATAGAGGGAGCTACACATTCAAAACTAAATATTAACACACAATTCATAAGCAAGATTCATTTCACATTTTAAGGAGGAAGCATTTTAGGAAAGAAAACCTCTTACTTTAGGATATTGTCTGCATCTTAAAATCCACCACAATTTGATCAAAGAGGTCTTTCCCTCAGCTATTGACCAACATACTCTTGTGTTCAGCAACTTAAGGGGAAAAACTAACAACCTGTGGTGTGCYATTATCCACTTAGACTCCAGCCTAGAAACAGGCAACAGCACCATAAAAATAAAAGTAGCACTCTTGATTATCTCAGACTACCAGAATGAACAGAAAGCTTGAAAGTGCTCACAGGGTGGTTTCCAAATATCCTGATGGAGACTATTTACAGGTTAGTTAAGACTTTATTGAATGCCAAATTTTAAGGAATAGGAAAATGTAAATAACTGAAATGTAGCAATGGTTTTCCAGATAATGATCCAAGAATGGAAATTTTGAATAAGCCTTTAAATACCAACATGTTGATATGTATAAAATATAATGGTCTCTAACAGCCAGTACAAAAAGAATGGAAAAACATAATCAAGCTATGCTAAATAAAGCCTTCGAAGTAAGCAAAACAAATTTTACACAGCCTTCAAAGGGAAGCATTGCAAGAAAGGATCTTTTATTCAGATTTTTACAAATAAACTATGAAAATTCAATCAAGCCTGAAGTTTTGTAGCAACTTCTCTACAGAATAACTGCAAATATAAACATTTCTAGGGAGCATGTGATAAGAAGTGATCACCACAAACAGGAATTTTCATTCAAATATTAAGAACACTGACCATTTACGACAACACAACAAATGCCCACAGAGTTCTATCATGTATTGAAGAACTGAAGGTCCCTGGTTTACATAAATGTCAATTCTGCATCTTCATTTGTGGTTTTCACCTGATACAACAGAGCATAATCAGTGATATGGTACACATATAGCAACCATTATTTGTTTTATGCTTTCCCCATCAGAAAGAATCATGGTTATGGATTCCAGTTAGCTGAGAATTTGGGACAGGCTTTGCCAAACCAGTCTGTCCTTGGAATGGAAGAACTCTGCTGCTTTAGAAGAATTTGCTGTGGTCATAGATGGTGATTCTCGTCAATGGACACTAAGCAGAGAAAACAAACCAAGTATTACCAAAACTGGAATAGGAACTTGGAAACCCAATACCACCAACACTGGGACTGAAAGAGTCAAATGGTCAGTGGCAGATCTATCTGCACAAGTATTTAAGTATTAAACAAGGTATTAAATATTACCAGAATGAAAGGTAGTTTTCTGTAGTTGGAAAATGGGAGAGATGACAAAGTCAGATACAAGAAGGGCAGCATTGTTTCTTTAAAAAAAAAAAAGAGAAATCTTATTCCCATCATTATTCTTGGTAGCTGTTTCTGGCAAAAGTTCAGTCTGGAGTAGTAGAATAAATCCTCACTGTTTGCATGCTATGAGATAATACGAACAAGTGCATTTCACTGTTTGGCACAACACTTTAATTTAACGTGCCAGATTTGGCAGGACTACATGAAACATGATTCCAGTAAYAGACTGCTTGAAGATAATTCATAAAATCCTTTGAGAGAGGAAAGCCACATATCGAGCTTATCAACAGTGAGGCTGATCCCATAAATGGCCTTAGTCAAGGCCTGATGTCTGGGTAAATCAGCCAGTGAGATGGATTTATCAGTGCTAAGGAACTGCTCCGGCTTTCCAGGGCATCATCCCTACCAGATAGAAGGAGTAATTAGTGCCAGCTCATTCTTCACTGCACAAGGATATAAATCACAGCTACAGGGATAACCTTTATAGTATTATTTCCTAATTTTTATGCTTCATTTTGCAAAACTGATGGCTCTTTTAACATAGTTCACAAAAATCCATTTATGATTTAATTTTCCAAATAAAAATACTAACACACATTWTAATTGAAGGYAAACAACTACTGCACACATAAATCRTGAACAATTTTSGTATCTTTAGAGRCAAKAAATTATCACYTATAACTTGATTTAATGCAGATGCATGCAAAAATGAAAGGTCATTWATTACTTCTGAAGACCTTTCTATGRATTTTTTTKAAGGATCTACTACTACTTAAAAGAAAGCAAAGAAATATTGAGYCTCAGAACTAATCTTATTTCCAAATTCATAAATGGAGACACCCCAGGAATYAATTTATTTCTTTCTGTTTTAGTCTGCTGTCCAAGAGGAAAGGGAAAAAAAGCTTATACAGGTACAAAAAAATCTTAGAAACCCATTGCTCATAGTAGTCCAAAGGTCTGACACGCTCACATCTGGCAGTTTGTTGTTCTTCCATTTTGCATTTTATGTAGCCACTCCTACTGAATGACAAAGCATTTCAAATTCTGTTTTCTTCTAGGTTTTTCTAGCCCCCATACTAAATAGTCTGCTGAAAAAAAAACTATTATTTCACTTAAAAACAAGTGTCATCCAACAGAAGAGATGATAGAGGAATTCAGTTACTTTCTTGAATTTTAGAAATGAAGATTAGAGTTTACACAGAAGCATAGAATGGATCAGGCTRGAAGCAGCCTTACCAATCACCYAGTTCCAACCTCCTGCCAAGGGCARGGACACCTTCCACTAGACCAGGWAACTGGATGAAATTTGGAAAAGGCCCTTTTTCACTTTCTTAAAAATACAAATGGGGAAGTTCTGCTGAGGAAGAACAAAAACAACTTGTATCCAAAAGTTTCTGYTCTTTATACTAAACCTTTAGCCCAGCCAATTAGAAAATTGTTTCATTTCACTGTCTTCAAAGTTAAAGTAACTGGWATTCCATGCCACAAAAGTGTTTAGCATTAATTTAACTTACTCAAAATTAGCGAAGTTCTGCAAAGCCCACCAGTGATAAGACAGCATCTTGGATTTCATTTGGRGAAGTAGATGGGCACTGAACAACTTTATAAGGCATTGGTCAAGGATTTTACTGTGTGGTTACAGCTGTACTTTTTTGTGTGCAAATGGAGTTTAAATAGCAGGTTAAAAAGACACTTTTTTAATGCTAATTGCATTTTGAAAATAAACACTGAGCTTTAGAGCATTACAGGTRTTTTAAGGAATTTATACAATAAGAAGGTAAGGAGAACATATCCTAAMTATAAAGTTCTTTTTCTTGGCTTACTGCCAGCATCCTCTAATATTTAAAAGCACGAGCCAAGAGCTGGTGTGTTTTGTATAATTTAAAATATCTATAAGATGACCCACAGATCCACTTTGAGAGTCATACTGTAGTTTCTTCACATGATCTAAAAAGACTGAGTAGCTCTCAGAACATTTCCATTCATGGTTGCTGGAGTATATTCTTCTGGATTTAGCCTACTTAATGTGAGCTTAATGAACTTTTCATCATAAAAATAGGAGAAATAAAGTCATATTTATGTTAAMAAGCTTAGGAAGTTTTGCACTTACYCTGCTCAAAGCAGGTGGGCATGAGTCAGTCTTGGGTCAGAAAACACTCCCCAGCATTAACACACTCAGAGTCAGTAGCAGGATATTACACTCATGGAAAAGTGACATAATTTGCCTGGGATTCTACAACTCATCACCCRCTGATGCAGGACAAGGCAAAACTGATGGTTTTTTGTTCCCATTTAAGTTCTAGTCAATTTATTTATGATACACAAATCAACCAGCTGCTGTTACTAGACTACCTTACAGAAATCATAGATAAAACCCRTTAGTTTTCCAACCATTTTCCTTATACAAAGATCATGGAATTTTTATAACCGTTACCAGCCATGCTGTATAAGCAGGAAGAGGAGACCTACAGAATTAAAGGGCTTGCTGCAAGCTACTCCTCAAATTTTAGACAGGTTCAAACAGCAGCTGGGTAAACTCACCACAGAARCATTCATTGACAGTTACTAAAAACAAAGACAGCTCTAGCTCAGGAAGTYTGAACTACACACAGCTAGAGGTTAGGAAAGCATCCTGTGGAAGTATCCCTATATTTTTCCCCTTTTCTGGCATTTCTTCCTTGAGGTCCACTGTTGGTCAGTACCAGAGATGATAACAGTTTAAATGAAGCTTTGGTCTGATCCCAGTAAAAAGTTTAACAGCCTTAGTGTAGATGCCTCAGGAATAAAGCTTTAAAMTTCTAATCCTACCTCTTAAGGTAGGATTAAAACCTCTAATTAAGGCATTATTTTTTTTTTTCACAAGGTATAAGCTGGTCARTAGGCTTTCCCATTCTTGTGTAATTGGTCACTACTGTTTTATGGTATTTAGTGGTATTTCTGAACAGGAGTAAGTCAGTGTTTGATTTAGTTTAGTGTACTTCAGCTGAACTACCATTACATTTTGTCTTGTAATTTAGTCTTTCCCTTGAATTTATCATCTTTTCAAAACAAATTATGAAAGCACTGAAGCCAAGTTATAAACCTGATTTACATGTATTTTTCAATTTTGTGGAATATGTACTTTCATTAATAMAGGTAAAATTTGGAGCTCAGATTTGAAGCTCATATTGTCCAAAGAAATCTTTAGGCCTCCCAGTTTACACTGATCTGTACCCAAATAAAGCACTGCAAGAAAATGGGGTAAGATTCTCAAATGTCCCAAAAGCACTGAGTTTTGACCTACTGCATGACCAAACAAATTGTTTAAATCAGAGCACAAAACCAGAGCCTTTCTTTTGCAAACAAAATTTTAATTTTATATTCATTACTTCGGGTAAATGCCTTACTGAGCATTTGAAGAATCCAGTTTGCTCTACAAAGAAGAAAAACTGTTTAAGTTGTATTGGAAGTTGACACAAAAGTAAAGAAACCTTGTAAAGAAGCATCAAAAACCCTTTTGTACTGTAACCCAGTTTGTTAAAATACTCTATTATGTTMAAACTCTCTATTTGCAATACATTATTGACCCTTTTATTTATAAAATAAACTCAACCGCAATGAGGATCTTATGAGTTTGAGTCAAAGGCACTGCTTAATTTTCAAGTGTGCTGTAGTGTTCAGAAACAAAATCCAGAAGATTCCAGAAAGTGACCTTTGAGGATTACTGGTGCATCTGCCAGCTCAAAATTCCCAATCTAGAACCTTTATATATATGAGCTTCTTCCCCAGATAGATGGGGACATAGAAAAAAATATTCCTTTGGGGGGCAGGTGCCAAGAGGATGGGGCCACAGGAACAGGAAAAGGTGCAACAGCACAAAGTGAAACACAGCAATTCCCATGTGAATAGGAGGAAAAATGTCTTTGCAGGTGACAGAGCACTGGAACACAGACTGCCCAGAGAGGCTGTGGAGTCTCCTCTGGACATAATTTAAAACTTGCCTGGAAATTATCCTGTGCGATCTGCTTCAGGTTAATCTTTTTTCGAATCTTTTTTCGGGCTGGACTCGATCTCCAGAGCTCCCTTCCAAGCCCAGCCATGCTGTGAAGTCTATAAAACATGTGCCAGCACCTCCCAACACTGGGGTTAGGACAGCACTGACTGAGGTCATGTGTACCTGACCCCCAGGAAAGTATTGTGGGGTGATACCCATGGCTGGGAAAGGTCCTACAGTGACACCTTCCCTTCAGGGCACATCCCTGTGCCTCAGCCTGGGAGCAAACCAGAGAAGTGCCAGCACTGCTGCACCCTGCCCATGCCCCAGATGTTGGTACCCACCAGGCAGGGACGGGCGAGGCAAAGGTGGCCTGAAGGAGCAGCGCATCGAGAGCGTGACACTACGCAGGTCTGAAAGCTGCCACAGAACCAAACAAGGAATTAATTCCAATGCCAACAGCTCACAGTGTTTGCACTCCGGTTCTGGAAAAATACTTTAAACTGACTTCTTTGTATTACACACAAGAATCATTCCACAGATCAGAAAAAAATATTAATAAAGCATAGGTTAGCGCTCCATTGTATCAATACAGGGCTTAAAAGTGAGAAATTGAAACAGAAAACCTGATTTTTGTTTAGCCCAACCTAAATTATTTCTCCTTACTCTCCATACTTGTGGAGCAGGTTATGCCAACTACAGCAGGAGCCTGTGTTGATGTGATTGACCTCGTTTAGCCTCCCCCTTGTGCTCACATGAACCTGCAAAACAGCAGTCTCTGCTCTCACATGGCATCGACATGTCATAGAATCTTAAAATTACTTTTAAAATAAGGAAAAAAAATCAAGCCCTGAGAAAGTGGCTGAAAGTTTGTGAGAGAACTGTTCTCTCCCGAAGTTAAATTGAATTAACCCTAGCAAAAACAACTAATGATATATATAAAGCTGATGAGAAAACACCACTAAAGGCAAAGAAAAACATTTTAAGCTTCAACTCATGCTTGTGATCTGCCACTTCAGAATACTTTCTTTCAAAGTACCATTTCTGGAGACAAATCACAAACCAAAGTTTTAGAGCTCACATATCAGTTAAATATGCATGTGTAACTGAGATTTTCACATTACTTTTAAAACACTGGCTAGTATAACACCACAAAAATGAAGATTAAAAGATGGCTACTTGTTACTACATTTATTTTCACAAGACCATCACATTTAGTTTATTAGCTGCTGTCTTCCCTTCCTGATTATCTATGAAATAATTTTCCATCTCAAGTTTCCCCTCCTCAAATCCTCTTTAGAAACACTAAACTCCCTTACCAAGGGTAAACTCTGTAACAATACGAGATCTAAACATGAAACATCTTACAAGTCCATAAATAAAGGCCCTTCTGTTGCTCTTGGTAGGGCTACAGCTACAGGAGTCACTGCAAAAAGCAAATGCTTGAAAAGGAATAAAGGACTGTTTTCCATGGGACTGAAACTATTCCAGAATTAAGCTGACTCTAAGTTATTGAAGCTGTACAGTGACTAACTCACCTTTGCTCTTCTCATTCTCAACCCCCTTTCCTTCCCTCATCACATAATGGTTTTCATATCTGATTTTCTATATAGTGCCACMTTTTCTGGCAATGTCTTGGATTCAAGTATTCTCCTCATCACCCTGAACCTCAAGGAAGTTTGAATGGATARTCCTAGACATCAGAGACTTTTCTCATATAGATTTCTGTACCGTTTGTGTCAGCACTAAACTGAGCAGAAAACTGGAAAAACACTCAATATCCTTTGAATAGGATAGGACAATGTCCCTGGAGCAACCTAACCAGGACACTGGGYACTGCTCAGTTACACTGGCATCCAWCTCATCATGATCATGACACCTACACCAACAGGATCCATGGGTATTTATCACTTACCCTGAAGAAACTAAACACAAGGAAGGAAACTTGAAAATTAAATAMACAGGGGAACCAAAAAGAAAGCAAAGATCAGCATATAAATGCTTCTTATTTCTGCTCCAAAGGTTTCTCTCCATTTATGTGGTCCAAGCAACAGTTTATAAAAATCCCAAGATTTTAGGCTTGGACTTSTACAGATTCATTTCCTTTGCTTCTCTCTGAACACCTTCTCTCTATCCAGTTATTTAATAACCCTTACTACTATTAGAAAGGCATTTAAACTTYGCTTTTATCACTAACTCTCCCACACTGGAAATGCCATTTCTCTCCTGGCCASAGTGAGATGCCACTACCTGCTTAGCCAATAAGCAAGCACATTACTAACTGGGATTTAAACATATGAATTACATGGAAATAAATATTCTCTTCCAAAACATCATTCAYGCCATCATAGCAATTACCTAGGTTTAAATGTCACTCAAATACTATTTATAAATTAAAATTATTGATGAAAAAAATTGATATTTCATACTGACAATCAGCAGCTTTCCTAAACTGGTATTAATCCTACTTTCATATTATAATTCCCTACATTCACCAASTTTCTGACTGCAAAGGAAACCTCAAAAGCTAAAGTTTTCTGGGCATATGTTGGTGACAGATCATTACACAGAGTCACAGCTGGGGAGGAGGAGAACACAACACATTAACAACATCCAGTTCCAAGCCMATGAAGCCAAGTTCTGTGAGAAGTATGGGTGAAAAAAATGGGTCACTTCTTAAAAATAAGAAAAAGCCTTAAACAATATAAGACAACAAAAAATGTTAATGTTCATCTAAGCATCAGCTCCATTCCCAAGTAGTTTCTTATTCAGAACTAACTTCAAAACATCAAATGTTGCTCTCTATTTACCTCAATCAGTATTTCTAGAAGAGGTGGGAAAAAACTGCTTCCAAATTATAAATGTCACTGTAAAATGCTCCCTTCACATCGTCATCTCTCCAGCAATGAAGTCCAAATCCAGGAGTTTTCACCTTTCAGGATTTACTATCAACTAAATCTCATCATACCTGCACAGCTATAGGAAACAAAACTGCCCATCAGGAGCGTTGCTTACKAGCATTTTGGCAATTTTCTGTTTTATTTTTTATTTTAACTGTTCCACGCCAAGGTACGAGACAGTGCCTGACCACAAAGCAGCCAAGCAGTGCAATTATTCGGACTATTGGTAATAATCACGTCTGCATAGCTGCAGTATAAACCTGTAATTACACAGGCAGGATATCCCCAAGGCTTGGGAAACAGCATTAGTTTTACAATATGAATTTAACAAGACAAAACTTATTTGTGATTGGAAAAAAAAAATTCAGGCAAAGCTCAAACCTCACTAATTATAACTGAAACACTAAAAATATATTGGGGACAAAAACCAGAATGTGAGGACAATGATCACAATTTTTTTTTCAAGAACAAAAGCCTACAGCAGTATCCAAGGGGTACAGAGACCTCCTCCTCCAAACTCAAGAGTGGCCCAACTCAACCAGCAGCTAATCAAGCAAAGGAGGCAGAAAACCTGCTTGGATGAACAAGGAGCTCCTAAATTAATGCAAAGAAAGGAAGGAAGCAYAGAATCATAGAATGGTTTGGGTTGGAAGGGTCCTTAAASATCACTTCATGCCAATCCTCCTGCCCTTGGCACCTTCCACTAGACCAGGTTGTCCAAAGCTTAAGCGAGGTGGAAATAGTGACAGGCAGTCCAGGAGGAACAGAGAGATRTTGTTCCATAAACAGGGTTATGAAAGCCAAAGCCCAGCCGGAGCCACCTGGTGACATAATGGCCATGGACTGATAGACAGGAAATATAATTTAAACGTAAGAAAAAGAAAATTTACTTTGAAGGTGGTCAACTTCTCAAAAATGTTGTTAAGGATGCAGTGTCCACCCCAGAGATACAACTGGACACAGTTCTGAGAAAGTTGCTCCAGCTGACCCTGTTTTGGTAACGCTGGCTGGGCCAGATGTTCAGTGGAAACTCTTCCCAACTTCAACTTCCCTGAGATTCTATTTACATATGCTGTAAAAATCGTGGGGTTTTTGGGTTTGGGGGTTCTTTCCCCCAAAAAATCCTATATCCTATATACTGGGCAATAATGATTACTTTGCAAAATTCTCACAAATTTTACAAGTAGTAGTCAAGGTTATTACATATCCTAATTAGTATTACAACAAGGTCAAAAAAAGAATACACCTTTACTTACTAAGCTCTCTAAAGTACAGAAATTTTTGTAAGGTGTAAAACAGAATGCAGCCCATTTAGGCTCCTACGACACCAAAAAAAGTTTGATTTAAGAAAATTTAAGAAAGCAGACCAGACAAAATATTTCTATCCAAACACTGAACTGAAAGATTGCCTAGCCAATTCAAATACACACAAAAATCATTATTTTCATCTTCAAGACTTGCAGTAATCCACCAGTCCTCAAGAAAGGCCARTTAAACCAAATACCTGTATATAACTGCAATAAAAGTAATAAAATAAGAAATACACCTTTCACATGTTTAAAGGTGTTCTGATTTTTCCTAATGCTGTAACTCTATTGATGAGCAATGGTATTTGTCAGCTACCTATGACATGAAGAGAAGAGAGGAAAATAAATGCAGCACATTGGTGTTAGCTCACCTGGGATCTGGAAAATCTAAAATACTTTACWCAGCCTCTCTCTTAAACAGCAGCATCTCAAAAGTCACAAAGTGYAGATGAACATAAAATTGTAGGAGTATATCACTCCCACTTTATTGACACAAATGCATGCAAGCTTTAMTTTTATCTTCATCAGTTTCTCCTCCCAGATTTGCAATAATTAAATAATACTTAAGCTGATAAAAACATGCAGTTAGTAAATTCACCACAATGACCAAAGTTCATTACATGCCCTCCAATTCTTTAAGCTCAGCTGGAYACTTTAAGAACGTTGGCATGGCTACAAGTTGTTACATGCAGAAAAAATACTTTCATAACTCAGAGAAAAATACATGATCAAAAACATGCATTCAATCTTATCTAAGYTGAAAAAATAGCAGTGGTCAGAGGATCGTGAGTTAAAAAAAAAGCCAACCCAATAGAGTATTTCAGCAAATACCTGTAACTTTCTACATTCTAATTGCTAGAGCAGGTATGTGTGATATCATCTCAAGAACTGGAAAGAAAAAAATAACCTATTCATGACAACGTGACTTCCACCAAGTGCATGTTTGAATTTGCTGGGTTTTTTTAAACAAGAAATTGGCATTTGCTATCAGCCTTTGTTAATAACACAAAGTTAAGGCATGAAAAGTGAATTCATTTCTATTATTTCATCAGACTTCTTCCAGAAAACAGTATTTAAAGAGCCTGAAATGGTGATCCTTAAAAAAAAATACAAAGTCATGGAACTCAATGGAAAATATAGTGAAGTGAAGAAACTAAACTATCTTTAGCAATTTACATTCAGTTCCTGATACAAACACGCTCTGCCCAAGTTTGCGATTCCTGCCTGGAGCTCAGGTGTGCAGCATGCTTTAAATCAGATGCTAAGTCAGGGAACCCACTGAACGTGTCTGAGCTGTGTGTGGCCATATGGAGACCATTCCCTGCCCAGAGCTCCTGGAGAGCCCAGCTCCTGCTCAGGTCTACAACACCACACATGGATCCATCAGAGGTGTAACAAACCCCTCCCAGAAGGTGGGTACAAATCAAACACTGACCAACCCTTCGCTACAGCTTTCCAGATAAATTCAAATAGAGGATTTAAACACTACTCAAGCAGTGCTTCATCCAAAATCTATCTGAAACCTTCACTAGTGTGTTTCAGTCCTACACATGTTGTATTTATACTTAACACCATTTATAAAACCAGATCAAAAACATTTTTAAAGGAAACCAACTTCCATAAAACAGATTTTACAAGAATTTCGTTCTTGCAAAATTACACGTGTAATGTACAAAAATCCTGCAAAAGAACAAATTGGTCTTAACAGAAATATTTTTGTTATATTTTTTTAAACCACTGTATTGATACAGGAGTAGTTCATGTCCAGAGCCTGACATTCTTCTGTGAACTATAAAGTGAACACAAAACTGTTGAAGAATCACTTCTTTTGATTTTTTCATATTAATTCCTCTGATTTCTATTGAGAAGTTCAAACCACCTCAGAAATCTTTAGATTATTCAGAGAGAAAATTATTAAATTACATKAATTTTAAATACCTCCAGTATTGCTGAAGGTTCAGCACACAGTTGTCCTTATAATATCAGCAATATTGGTAGTTATCTCTGCTACTGAGTTTAAGTTTTTTAAGCACTGAAGAATTTTTATGTGTGACAGGTATGAAAKAGACCACCAAGATAAAAAACTCTGTCTGACTACAACTTCCCATCACTGRAACAGCATCACAAATCCTTTTTTATCATTTAAGACATAACAAAAATATTCAGGATAAAAGCAGTATAAACACAAGAAGCTGGTAAATGATGGGAGGAACAGAAACCCTGAAACATACAGATAAAAGCTTCAGGATGCTATGCTGAACATAAAGCAAATATCTACATAAGCACAAATACATTTCTAAGTATTTAAATAGTGATTCAAAAAATACTGAAGTAATTCACGGTTCCAAGTAGGCAATTTTGTTCTTATCTTCTGTCCGAGATGTCAAAGTAACTGTGAAAAATACTGCCATTAAATCACATAAACCAAACCAATTACAGGTTTTCTTCACATCCAAGAAAAGTTATTTTTCCTGAAGTTTCTGTATTCAATTTTTAACTTCTTTTATTATGACTACAAACTCCATCACGTAGCAGATCTGCAGAAATGCTGCTGCTGCAAATATGATACAATGGCTTTTTATGGAACTGGGCACTGCCCAATTCCATAAAAATGTAGAAAGAGTGGTTTAGTAGACATAAAGCCCTTCTTAYTAAGATGGAATAGCCAAACACAGTAGGCGTCTTGCAAAACTCTGTCCTAAACTCCAGAATGTGAAAATTTCTCTCCTGGGAATTTTCAAGATTTAGGCACAAGGA
>NW_026623481.1:479010-552400 GCF_030028575.1 Malurus melanocephalus
AAAAAAAAAAAAAAAAAAAAAAAAAAATCCCACTATAATTATCCCAATGGAAAAAAAAACCCTCAGAGCAGATTTGAGAATACCAAGAACTTTAAATAAAACTGCAAATAAGGTGCTGATCCACACCTTTTAAATACTTGTGAATATGAACTTTACCCATTAAAAACTTGAAGAAAATAAAACCAAAATTTCAAAGCGGATTTTCAGTGGGCCTTAGGGTCAATATTGAGTTTTTATGGGGCCACCAAGCTCTGCCTCTGCATGTATGTGTGTGGCATGGAGGCGGGTAATAGAGAGGAATTTGTGAAACTAAATAGATTTCAGATATCTTTAAATACTTATTTATGATCTCCAACTTCTAAGAAGTTGGGTCTGTTGATACAGACGGGAGAAAAATGCTGGCTTCAGAGATGGAGTGGGATGGAGCCGTGATCAAAAGCTCTTCAGGATAAATATAAATATTTAATACTGCCTTCCTGAAATTAGCAGCAACTACCACCATAAACCTTCTGAAAGTGTTAGGGCAACAGTTAACCCAAAAAGTTTCACCTATGAATGCAGAAAACCAAATGGAAAAACATTAACATCAACCCGCAGTACCATGTTGGGACAAAACACAAAGATATATTTGCTTTACAAGGAAAACTCACTCCTTTTTCTCAGACTGGTGATCCCAAGATTTCAAAGATTAAAAAGTATTTCTTGGCATGTCAGATAAATCTCAGCCATTTATACTGTTCTTTATATGAGTGGTATTTTTTCTCTTCAAATCCTGCATCTGAAATACACTGCATGGCCACTTAGTCTGCCTACTCTAAAATCACGGATCCATGTTGCTTTTGGTCCAAATGTACAGATACCACACGTACAAACTTTGCCAGTTTTTAGTATGGATTTTGTATAGTTAACATTTTGGCAACATCCTACCATAAAGAAATAATTTGTGTCTGTGATTGTTCATTTTATGAAAAATAAAAACCTAAGTCTGAAGGAAACCTAAAGATGGAATAGGAAGCTCCTTGCTTTATTCTGCTGAGATCTAAGAATTCCTTCTTTCCAGGTTTTCCTTCTTCCTTGTTGTGTTTTTTCCCTAATCAGTGTGTTACAGAGTCAGTGATCACCAGCTGGCCTCCAAAGGCTTGGCTGTCAATTAACCTGCACTTCACACATACTGCAGAAAGAATGCAAATTGAGTATARACATAATCATGTGCCTTTTCACTGTTTCATTCTGAGCTAAATGACCTGGAATCATCAGAAAAATCACAAAAACATTCTAAAAAAGAACATGCCCAGCAAGCTTGCTTTCATTTTCAAATACAATAAAGAAAATGTGTACAGACCATTTCAGACCTCCATGGAAAACAAAGACTGGGTAGTCCTTGGGAAATAATGGGAGTCAAAGCCATTGCCCAGATACATTTTCAAGGGAACCAGATCATTCCCCAAGTGAAGGAACTGAGAACATTCACCAGGCACAGAGAAGGATGACAGTGTCCTGATCAGAAGAAATAAAATGATACAAAATGCAAATAAATAACAGAAGGATGAGCTTCACTTTTTCTTGGTCTGTCTCTCACTTCTAAAATATCATAGATCATCATTCCAGAAAGTCTTAGGGGCACTTTTCTTCTTGTCTTCCATTCCTGCATGTAACCCTCCTTCAGTAGATTACTTCCTTGCAATATATAAGAGGTTATTTTATTTATTCACCTGAGATGTTATCTGAGTTTTATTCAAATCAAGTGGCAACAGATATTTTGAGCATCCAACATTAGCACCAAGAGGTGTCACCATTAATTGTCCCATAGTAAAATTCATGGGCCAGTTCCTTACCAAGCAAAAGSTCAATCACTAGCAAACATCCTAAGGGACAGATGAGCCATTCTGAAACTTTAAATCATAACCAAATAAAAAGGAAATTTCTATCCATGGACCAATCTTCCAATCCCTCCCTAATCAATCACTACAGACTGAAAGRTTATTAGAGCAGAAAAGAATCGCTACCATAAAACAGTCCTGGTGTCTCCTGAACCTCAGAATTCTACAACCAGCATCAAAATCTGCCACGTAAAGGCAAATTATCAATATTAACAAACATTGTGATACACCAAGCAGCATCTCAGAATAAAAACTCAAAAGAAGGGAGAAACTCGTATTATTAATTGAAGAACTGTATTTTCAGTGCAGTATCTGGAGATGAAACTGCTTTCTGCTACCATAACCCACACTGCCCTGAAAGGAGGTGAACAGCAATTTCATGGACAAATTAATCTCAACACATTTCTATAGAGCTCGTCATCAGTGAAAAATTAAGCTGTAACTCATGGGTTATTCCAAACTGATTTCACTTCCCAAACAGCTCTGTGTACTGTCTGATGGTATTTGGCCAAAAGGGATATGTTTCAGGGGAATTGCTGCTTGTCCCTGGATCAGGTGAAKATGATTATCTCCTTCCCCAAACTCCTCTGAGTTCTGAGTCCACAGTGTCAGACTTAAACAAGGCCAGTAGTGSTAATACACAGCATCTACTTATAAAGCCAACAATTACCCAAACTAGTTCAAGTTGCAAGAACTATTCTGGATATTACAGAGGAATTTCAAAATAAGGCCAAAAAAAAAAGCTCATGTTCARAAAATACAGGAGGAGATAATGCCTGAAGATTATGTTGCTCAGRAAGCACCAGTAGAGAGCATAATTCCCTACAACAAAGAAAAGAAAGCCATGCTTAGGGAGTCCTTTTCTACACTTCAAGAGTTTTATCCCTACAGCAYTTTCTCACAGCAAGAGGCCACCCCAAATGTCTTCTGTAAAGGCTTGGATTGGACCTTGCTTTTGCTCCAACATTCCATTAACATTAATAGTCATCACATGCCTTTACATAAAAATGTGAGCACATGTAACTGGAAGTGTCAGTCTGAAATTCATTCCCATGCTAACCTACAGACACAACCTTTCATTATATTAAGAGCAAAATATTWTAAAGAGCTAGAAACAAAGGTAATCACCTCTAGCGAATTCATAATGTCTCATCCTGTTCAAATGCAGCATCAGAAAGCATACTCACTCATACAAAATAAAACTGGAATGATTTAATTTTATGCTGTACACTGCCTGAAGCCTACTTTCTGATACAAAGAAATACATTTATTTACATGAACTAAAAAAAGATTTGCTGACCTTCTCCAGCAAAGAGAAATCTGAAAATTTTATCTTTTCCTGACAGAAAGTTTGATATTGAGGCAGGTAGCCAGACTAACTTATAGTATTAGTGAATGCAGCTGTGATTTTAATGGAAATTTAAAGAAGTTGACTTGACTTAACAGTGAATTTCACAGATACTTTAATCACACTCTTTTTTTTTTCTGTTGCATTCCATTGCTGGGCCCTGGTTTAAAGTATGTGATGATCCCTAAGAAGAAACATTACTTAGATTTAACTACATAAAATGGATCCAGAGAATGTAAACAAAGTTCCTTTTATTGTAACCACAATTTGATTCCATTAAGCCCAGGAGCGATACATATGGGCATACATCTGAATAAYTGTCTTTGGAATTCCTGCACCACCTTGACCCCGAGGACCTTTCATGCAGCTCTACTTCTGAGACAACTTAGCCTAGTGAAAAGAAGGAGTTTTTCCCTATATCTCKGTTCACATCAGTTTTGAGGAATGCTGCAACTGAGACCTCATCACATTCTGGTCTGGTTTTGCTGAGAAACAAGGCAAAACGAGTAGTGGATGTTGTCAGAACTTCCTTCCCCACCTCTCTTTTTTTKACCTTCTTTTCCCTTGACATTTAATCCTTCCTTTCCACTCTTGCATTCTCCCATCAGCTTCTGCTGTCCTAAACCACTCCCACCCTGTTTCATCTACACATCTATGAACCTGTTTCAACCTTTTCCAAGGGTTAAAAGCTGGGAGACTGGAAAACCTGAAGATGTGGTAGGTTGACTCCAGCTGGCAGATAAACACTCACATAGCTGCTCATTCCCTGACCTTCCCCCAYGTCCACGCTGCCCCCAAAATGGGGTGCTGCTCCTGCAACATCCAGGACAAGAAAGTCATTTAGCACAATGCAGATTACCTGGAAAAGARGAGTCCATTCAAACAAAATCAGATCTCAAGGTGGAGCTACATATTTCACAGAAAAATACACACCAYACCTGCAAAACAGGCAACACTGAACAGAAGATCTAGAGCAGATATTCAGTTTATTAGGAGTGCCCCCTACAATAGTAAATAAAAAATGTTTGTGGTAACCAGATGTACAGTTGAAAGTGGAAAGTTATTTCACTTCTCAATGTCTTGTTCATGCAATAGATATTAAAATCATCATCCCAGTCCCAGAATCCATTTTGGAAAGATAGGATAAATAAGTTGGTGACTAGAAAATATAACAAAAGAGAGAGAATCCAACTTTTCCAGCTTGGTAAAAAACATCAAGAGATGACTCAATACCCTAATGAAAGTACTTTTCATAAATATGACACCTCAATGAAAAGGTGTGGCAAGTTCTGCTTTCTGTGGGGAAGTAAGAGATGTTACAGCCTGGCAATGGAGTAGGACACCACACAAGCAACAGGATTGTAGTCACTGCACTGGAAATACAACGTATTAACAAACAGGAAACAGACTGCCTAGAAATCTTTAAAAATTGGCAACCAACTCAGAAGTATCTATTATTAAATTATACATTTGATGGTTTGTCATATGTAAAAATATCAAGAAACAGTATTTTTTATTAATTATTTTCCTTTAAAGCAGAAGATTGAATGGTGCAACAATATACATAGTTTCAGTATGGAGCAAACAAGAAAATTTAGTAAGAAAACATATTAACAATAAACATRTAAATAAAGATTTCTAAAGTTCCTAGTATATTTATTAGAAACTGGGTCAGACTCTAACTACAAGGCTTCAGAGAGATCTTACAGCAGTTTGCAGTATCTGAAGGGGGCCTACAAGAAAACTGAGGAGCAACTTTTTACAAGGGCATGGAATGAAGCTGAAGGACGCAGGATTTAGATTATATATGTGGAAGAAATTCYTTAACTGTGAGGGTGGTGAGACAWARGAAAAGGTCTATGTAGTGGGTTGAGAGGTTYTCTCTGCCCCATCCCTGAGATCAAGGCCAGACTCCACCGGCTTGGAGCAATCTGGGATAGTGGAATATGCTCCAGCCCATGGCAGGGAGTTAGAAMTTGATGGTCATTAAGGTCCCTTCCAACCCAAACCATTCTATCATTCAAGGATTCTAAATTTAGCAAGAATTAAATGTAACAAATGAAGCTACCTAAAAAACCCAACAGCATCTATTCTTCAGAAAGTAGTTACTCTCATTCATATAACTCTCAAAATCGGTAATTCTGATTTTTCAATTAGTGTCCATATTTAGAAACCTAAATGGATTTGGACTCATTTGCAGAAGTGCTGAGCACTTGCAATTTGCCATGAGACACATGACGTTGCCAGAGCTCCACACCTATGGAAGTCTTACCACATTTCTGTGGATATCCAAATATGGATTTATCTGTTGAACTTCAGGAACCCACAACTGAAAAAAATGTGGCTTTCATTTATATTTCTATTATTATATATTAATTTTTTATTGCTTTGATACTGTAATTGTAGTTATTACCTCAGCATCTCTCCTGCACTACGCTTTCCTAAGATAATGACTGGTTTAAATGTCAGTGGATCAAAYTGTTTTCGTTCATTCCAATATTTCTTTCACATGTTAATACTTTTTAAATTAAATCATTCCCTCCAAACTGACATCACAGATTTAACAGTTACTTCCTGATTAGAGAGGAGAGGAAGATGAATAAGTCAAACTTTTCAGAAATAGATGAGAATTTTTTTCAAAGCATATCTCTCGAACCCCAAAATCCCAACAGTTAAATAATTATAAACCAGATAGTTCTTTACACAGAAGTTTTATCATATAATCATGATGCTGATCATTTAGAACTATCCAAAACGTCTCCAGCATTTTTAAACAGCTAAGCACAGTTATTTTTAAAATCAAACATATGTGCTTTTTTTCTGTTTATGTCTTCGGAAAGAACATTCTGTATAATGAAAAACATGACCAAATTTTTCACAGTACATCACTATAAAACCCTATAATTGACTTTTTGGGTTGGTTTACTCTATATCTATTTTTGTCCATGTAGAAAACAGCAATGATGTGGTGAAAAGACCAAAATGTAGGTCCCATTGCAGGATAAGGCTCCATCCTGATTAGTGAAGTATCATGTTTTTCCTGGGAAACATGCCCATTTTGTAAAAGGGAATTCAGTCCACATGAACCTCCTSTTTAGAGGAGAAAAAAAAAAGGAARGAAAAAAACCATCCTTTTAAGCAGCACAGACTGTAGTGATTGCTCTCAGCTTTGGTTGAGCAGGACTCACAGAGCCTTTCCATTAAACAGAAGGCAGCTCTGCTGATTATAAAGCTGCCCCAATATGAATCTTCTGCTTTTAAACAATATTATTCAAGGTTTAAGAGCCAAGATTCGCTTATTTTTATTTTACTTCAACCTGAAATGACAAAATGCTTATCACCTATTCTTCTCAGAAGAAATAAACTTTCTAAAAGCAACACTAGTGGTGGGATTATATTAACTGTTTCAATTACTATGGAAGACAATAACTCAATGCAAATGAAAATCAACCTGAAATAGTAACTCAGAAAAAATAATTATCTGCAGTAAAAATTTCTCATCTTAATTATTATCCACACGCAAAAATTAATTTAGATCATGCATTTTATTTTACAAAGTATTCTCATTCTTCTYGGAAAGGCCTTTAATTTTTATTATCAGAGATTACTCACATGCCCCAGTCACAGAGTRCAAAGAAACTCTGCAGACACATTTCCAAAGGAGTTCGTATGCCAAAGGAAAAAAATAATCTAAAGCAATCAACTTCTTTCAGAGTTAATTAAAATAAATCACAAGACATTAAACTTTGACTTARAAGTTTGAATAAAATACTGTTATCTTGCAAATTGTTTAGCAGCAAGATACRCCATAATTGCTCTGAGGTAAATCTTTGAGAAATTGAAGATGACATTTAAATCACAAGCTTGGGAAAGGGTGAACATACCATCCACAGCCAGAAAGAGAGGATAGGCTTATGAAGAAAGGTAAGCTATTTCCTTAGCTCAGAACTCAGCTAAACTGAAGCTGCAGTCACTAATATCATCACTGATATTAGATTATATCAAGATTAAAAAAAAAAAAAAAAATTAAGGGTCTGATCACAGTATCAGATGTTTCAATAAACCCAGAAAGTGCAGGAGGTCAGGTGTAGTTTCTCTCTCGGGGTGACAATCTCTTCAATGGGATGCACTTACAYTTGTAATACCTCAGGACATGTTCCTTCCCCAGCCAAGCCTCACTGAATTGCTTCCACAAGCAAAGATGCTCATTTACAAAAGTGACTGCAGAATCTGCTTCAGAAATGGAACGTGATGAATGTCTTACAGCCTTAGGAGTGACTGACGGACTATTTTCATTTCTTTGAGGTTTTTTTAATTACCAAAGGAAAAGGAAAGATGACACAGATTACCCTAACAAAATTTAAAATTCTTAGCTGTATTTATTTAAGAAGCTTTAATGATACAAACATGCTATGGAAATGTAACAGAAGAACAGTCAATTTTAACTAAAGTTGTAGGAGAAGTGGTTGCACTTAAAGAAAAAAAAAATTAAGTCAGCACATTTATAAAGAAAAAACTAAGCACATCTGAGATTAAGGTCCCACCACACATCTTAGAAGAGAAGCTCTGAAGTCAACAACACTATTTTGCACCATTCACACAGAAGAGTGGAAAAACTACTCTAAAGACCTACCCCAAAAACAAACACCACGTGATAAGTACAGTAACACACACTTAGGGCAAAAAATCTGATGGTCACATCCAAGGACCAGACTGCACTTCCTGGCGGTGCTCTCCATCATTTTGAGTGTGAAACACTGACAACAGTAGGTGATGTTTCAGGTGGGGAAAATGTGTCTGAGTCAGCTTCTGCTTCCTTCCAAGTCAGTGGAGAGAAACGTGTAAGGATTCATCTGACTGATTTCAGACCCTTCTTTTCAAAGGAATCACTGCCTAAAATCATTTGTTTCTCACTGCTGGCTGTGGAAGGAAGGGTTGTGCTTCACTCGCTCAGGTGCATACGCTGACAAGCAGAAATGTGAAGTTAATGAAATGAATCCCTCTTACAACAACTATTCAGCCRTAAGTGAACAGGAAGAGGAGATTCATGCCTGGTTAACACCAGAAATAAAATGTACTTAAGAGTTACAACAGAAGTTTCTGCCATCACTGAGAGATTTACCACCGAGGAGGGACATGGGCTTTAACAAGACCCATCTTCTGGTCCAGGGAAAAATGTAATGAGAACCAGCATGGTTCAGACTGTCCTGGAACTGAAGGCAGTGACTAGCCCTCAGCAACAGACCCAAAAGGTTTTGGAACTAGAGCTGCTYCAGTGTTTTTAAAACTCTATCCAACTCTGTGAGGTTAAAATATTCTAAGCAACGGAAGGGTTCAGAAGCAAAACACACTGAATGTTCCTCTTCATCCAATGGAAAGATTGCAATTAGTTTTGCTCTTACACAGGAAACATTTCTGTTGGAATTCACAGCAAAATCCATTGATCTGTAGGTACGCTCAATCACTGAAAACAGCACAGGTATTAAAAACAAATCTCTCCTTGTTGATAGCAATGTGAAACAACTGAGTGGTGGGTAAAATACCAAATCATTCAATCAACAGGAGACGGAAGGGCCGTAAGTCAGTGTTACTGAACCATTYCTTYTGCCACCACAGAATCTYTTGGTGATATCACCAAAATCATGATATATTGCATCATTGCATATCACCTGYATAGCATGGAGCTGATGAAAAGCAGAAAGACTTCAGAGTCCCTTCACTGAGTTGAATTAAAGAATTCCTGTTATATATAACTCATGAAATGTATTTGTATTTCCAAAACTTACATCATGGACTGATGGTTGGGTGGGTTTTCTCCTCTCATATGAGCTGCCTATTGCACAGCTGTCCCCTTGCACAATCCTTACAGTTTTCCTAATTAACCAATTCTGGCCCTGCTATAGACAAAACAGTGAAATACATGAACAAGAGACTCAATATGGGTTTGCTAAAACAAGACAAATTCCTCCCAATTAAACACTTTGCTTACATTTTAACAAAGTTATTTACTTGCTACTTCTAGGGAGAAAAACCCCAAACACATATTTGGATGACTTATTTGGAACTACTAATGATGCTCCACATATGCCAGTATTATACTAATTGTCTGGCTCAACCCACACTCCAGGCTTTCCCAGCAATCAGCAGGCACATYTGGATAAAGTGGTTTCATTTTTACATCCTTTCAAAATATTCACACTGCTACAACAATTAAGCAAATGAAAAATGTAACAACATTCTGGCCAAATCAAAATTGATTTGCTGTTTAAGGGAGGATTATGTTTGCTATTAGTTCTTRCTACTACAGTAACATCAGACACCAAAACAGTCCATAAAGTCTAGGCATCAAAATAAATGTCATTTTCCTTTCTAACAAGAAAAAAAGTAATTTAATCTCAAATGTTCTCCTCCACCACCTTTGCAGATAAGCATGCATACACATTGAGTAGGCAGGTAGTCATACAACAAAAATTTCACTCTACCATTCAGCCCTGGAGAGTAATTTATAAAAATATAAAAATACATTTGTGCTAATCTGAATTTTCCGTGTCACTTGGAGTAAAAAAAAATCTCAAAAAAATGAACAGACCATCTTCAAAATTTCTTTGGAGATGGGGTCATTCACAGGCCAGAGGAGGAGCAAGAAAAGCATACAGTCAAGTCTGTCTTACTACAGATACTCTATATTTAATCTAAGAACAGAAAGGAAAAGAAGCTCAAGTACCTTGTGCTTGACAGAGGTGAAGCTTTTACATAATCACCTGGTGATGCAGAAATCAGATCACAGAACTGCTACTCTTTAATGGATGAGAAAGAGGAAGTTAGAAACTTTTACCTACTAACTCTGGAAGTAATCAACATTCAGAGAAAACAGATCTGCACTTTACGCAACCATTAAGGACCTACTGACAATATGTGTGGTCCTTCTGCAATTCCAAAATATGATACCAACATTTTTGAAGTGAGTTCTGAATAMGCTTTAGATGAGATTAGACACATTYGCACCAATCAATCTTTCAAAAGGAAGTTGATTTACTAGTTTACTGTGTTGAAACATCTGACAAAGAAAACACTAAGTGTTTGAATATGATCATCATAAATCTGTGACAATATGAGGATAAATCAGTCCAGGTAGCAATGTGATAATTTTTTGTGTTTCTACTCCATAAAAAGATGTATAAAGTTTGCCCTCAGGCATATATAAAASTGTGTGGTTGAAATCTAAGAACATAAATGCTGGATGCAAAACAGAAAGAAAATATCTCAAATTAAGTGTTAATAACAGACACACCCATTATGATTTCAGTACATTTTGTCTGTCCAGCATGTTAAGACCTTATAAATTATCACTTACAATGTTGTATTTTTCAAACACTACTGGAGTTTTTTCATTATTAAGCACACGTTAAGGCTTATTTTTTCATACCTAGGGATGACATGGAACCAAATTTATGYCCAAAGATATTCATCAAAGCACACTCCTAGGAAAAAAATGCAGGATATACTAAATATGCAAAATAATCTTTCCCAAATGTCAGTCATTTTAGATGAATTATTAGAATTTTAGTTGCCTTAATACCATGGGTATTCACACACCTTTCATTGGGGCAATTTCCTCCAGAAAAGGACTTGCACAGGCTGCCCAGAGAAGCTCTGGGTGACCCATTCATGGAAGTGTTGGATGGGGCTCTGAGCAACCTGGTCTAGTGGAAGGTGTCCCTGCCCATGGCAGCGGGGTGCAATGGGATGATCTTTAAGGTCCCTTCCAACCCAAACCATTGCATAACTATATGATAAAATTAATTTAAAACCAGCATTTTCCAGACTTTCTGAAGTAATAACTCCCAGCCTACATGAATCCTCACTTTTATGACACATACAGCTACTGAGGGTAGTAATACAGCTTTCAGGAGGCCAATTCTTCCAGAAAGATCGGGCAAAATGATTAAAAAGAACAACTGGAGCACCAAAGAAAGAGGCTTTAAAATGTTAACAAAATAAAGATGAGTATAAATGGGGAAATCAGAAAACCTCAGAATAACTAACCTGATAAAATGAAACTGGGAAACACCTTACGGTTTTTAAAATTCACAATGAAACATTAATGTCTGGATGAGCAATAAATTACAAAGCCAGTGAGTACTACAGAGGTTATATACTTCTGAAAATACTTCCACAGAAGCACAGCCCATTTACCTTCACAGGAATAAGCAATTAAWGTTCTTAAGTTCCTGTATCCTGATTTTACAGCACTTAAGCATTTAGACACTTAGATCAAATCTTTGAAGATTTGGGGACTTTTCCCCCACGGTAATACACTGGTACACAGTATGTAGCACTGTAATCTCACTGCTGTTATCAGCTTATCTGTACACAAACCCTTCAGAACAGGGATCTGCACAGAGATCAAGTTCTCTCCATCAAGGCCAGCACTGAATTCTTAGGGAAAACCCCTACTTGATTTTGTCTCCAACAGACCTAAAGCATTGCCTAAGGTTATGACTAGACAACTGTGTTTTATAGCCACAGATAAACTTCACCTCCATGATCTTCTCTTAATCCTTTTAAAACTACAGTAATTTTTGGCTTCTTCAGTACGTTGATGAATTCAACACTTTAATTATGCACTGTTTAAAAATTACTTCCTTGTATTCATTTTAAGCCTGTCATCTGATAATTTAATTAGGTGCCCCTAGTTTTTGTTAGGAAAAAAGGGAATAATTGTTTCCATTCAGTTTCTCCACATTGCTCATAATTCCAGATTTCTATCACATTCCCCTCCTAGTTGTGTCTTCCCAGGCTTTTAGCACCTTGCCAGTTTAGTTTCTCCTCCTTGTACAGAATTCATTCAGTTCTAGAATGCTGGTTTTAAGAACTGGGTGAGCGTAACAGCAAAACCATTAGTAACACCATTTTGCCCAGATACACTCAATTCCTCTAAAATCAAACCTATTTTTGACAACTACTAAGCCTCAACCACCAAGCTTTTAGAGCCCTCCAGTACTAATCTTCTTTCTATGAAAATAAACAGCCCAGAAATCACGTGGGTTTATCAGCAAYGAATTTCACCTGTTTTGTCACGCACTCAATTCTGTGCAATCCTTGGGTGACACTATACAACCACCATTTCACTACCCCAGATAACTTTGCCATTCGCTTTCTGACTTCTCCAGGATGGAGGAGAAGTGAGGATTTCTTGGGGCTGTCCTGTGCAGGGCCAGGAGCTGGACTTGATGATCTTTGTGAGTCCCTTTCAATTCAAGAGATTTCATGATTCTGTGAAGATCCTTGCAAGTGACTTTACTCTAGYGTGAAAATTAACTTTTGCTATTCTTGAATTTCTTACCTTTTGTTTGTCTGGCACCTTACAAAAAAGGATTTCTTCTTTATATCCCACTACATATTGTAAAGCTTAAAAGATTAAAACTACCCAATTCCCCGACAATTTTACAATTTCTTCTTAGCAGTAAGACAGAACCTGTTAATATGTGAGTTTGCAGCTTGACAGGATGTTCAAYAGTAATTATAAACAATTTTGTGTTGAAACAATGTCCTGTATTGACATTTAATTGATACTCACTGATTTAGACATTCACTCACTCTTCCAAGAAACCTTATTTTTAGTCAATAGCTGTGGTCATTAAATAAGTCCTTACTTTGTACTAGATGAGGAACAAGCAGTAATAAACCACACTGAATGCTGTTTGAATAAATTAAGTRGCAATACTTGAAAATAATAAACACTTCTGCTTTTCATGCTTTTTTTTTTTTTAATTCAAAGCACACAGAATGGAGCCACATATTGTGGATAGAGGATAAAGAAAAAGGGGTGATCAACTCTCATATGACAACTGAATTTTGTGTTTAGTCATGAAAGCTCTAAATTTGAAGTTACATAAACAGAAAACTAATGCCACTGGCAAACAGCCCTGGTCTGTAATGTTCTATTTGGGATTCACTGGTTAAAGCAGAGGAGACACTGAGCTCTGACAAAGAACGATATGGGAGATGACATCAACTTCTTTCAGCAAATGAGCTCAGCGTGCCAGCGAGCTGACAAATTAGCTTCTAAAAACCACTAACAGTAGCTTACAAAGTCACAGCTGTTATCCTGTTTTGAACAACAAAATGTTGATCTCGGTTGAAATGTCTAGTTTTACAGAAGATTTGTAAGCACCCTAATTTTTTTTATTTTTTTTTTTTAAACAAAGGAATGAATTATACTGAAAGAGGCATGAGGGACAGGCAGTGACTGTACTCTGATGATTCCGTGGTGATGGTTAATCGACAAGATTAAGAAGAGCACTTGCTTATGTTCTGCACCCTCCTTACATTTGAAAAACTCCCTAGAGATATAGGCTCAGTAGCAACATAAATCCACAAACACGACAGTACCACATCCACTGGCAACTTCTTCAGCTAACTCAAGCATTTCCCAGGATATTGAGAGTGGGAGGGAAAGGCAGCAAAAAGCCTGGCATCAGAAAACTTGTAGAAGATTCCATTAATGGGGTTAAACCAATTGAAAGATGCTAATCCTATACAAAACAAATATTCTTCAGTGCTGATTGGGAGACAAAATTAAAAAAAAAAAATCATAGTATTACTTTGCATTTCAACTATTTGAGCAGTGTAAACCTTCACTATCACAACAAAGTATCAGGCAGTCTTCTCTATTTCTCAGTGGTACAGGGGACTAAAAATTCTATCTAGCACAGAAAAACTCAGTTAATCTCAGTGCTCCCATGACCCTCATCACTGGCATCTGAACAGCCCTCAAGTGACAAAAAATAAATTTGTTGATGTTTAAAGAAAAAAACAAAACTTTTTACAGATGACCAACTGAAGGAGAGAACAATTTACCTCA
Source organism: Malurus melanocephalus (assembly GCF_030028575.1). Classification (NCBI taxonomy): domain Eukaryota; kingdom Metazoa; phylum Chordata; class Aves; order Passeriformes; family Maluridae; genus Malurus; species Malurus melanocephalus. The sequence goes on from NW_026623481.1 coordinate 493,106, forward strand.
CTGCCTGAAGGTTCAAACAGGAGTCTGATCTCATCTCTCAAGCACTAGATTACAGCCCTCGGTCACTAAARCATTCTCTCTGCATTTTTACAGCTCACTCTTTCATAAAATTGCAGTAATTTCAGCACAATCATTCCTGATTTATGKTAAATGAAGGGAATCATCAAGGTAGGACAGATGTGTGCCAAATTCCAGTGACTACCCAAAGCCAGTAAAAAACCAAACTACTGGTCAGAGCTTAGATTGAAATTTCTAGGATTCTAAGTTTAGACACCTAATAAARGTCTTTATTTATTAATGTTACAGAATGCCCATTTCTATCAACACAGTTTTGCTTGTTTGCTTTTTAATCTTCACCTAAAGTGGAGGTAGAGTAGCAATGACTTAAATAWGACTGTGGGCACATGAAGAGCTGAACAAAACAATGTATTTACAACAGGAAGTTACCCAAAAACTACATGGCCAATGTGCCAGGAGTTAAGGCCACATAAAGGTTACCAGGCCACTTGGCAATCAGGTGAAGGAGACTTGCAGCATCAATCATTTCCAATATTGTGATGGGATCTGGTCTTCACAAAGCTTCCCACTGGAATCTATAAAAGGTTGCACGGGCTCTTGATCACAAACATGGACATGCTGAGTTCCAAATTACAAAATTTATGTTTGGAAAGCATAAGCAGTGAAGCTCATCTATGTACAAGGATATGGAAACATCACAGTAGAATAGAACACTCCTTTCAGCTGTGCCCCCTTTCAGAAATTAGACCATGGTATTGGATTTTAGAAGTGCACACATCTATCACTGACAAAATGAGCTGGTTAAACTTAAAAAGATGTAGAGATAAAGCTAAGCATTTTCACAAAAAGTACCCCCTCACTGCTACTGCAGAATGACTGAGAAGTTTGGGATTATATTTGTCTTTTACTTCTTTAATTTTCTTCTCTGCATACCCCCAAACGAACTATATATCTGACAGAGAAAGCCACATATTTCYCCCAAGAGTACTGTGAAGAGAAGAAAATAATTAACATTTGTTAAGTATTCTCATAGTGTGACATGTGCCAGCAGAGCACATGAAAGTTAGTAATTCTTCATAATAGAGTTTGAATACTGTGCAGGGAAGATGGCAAACAGCCACAGAATGAGCAATCAGTAACGAGAAAATCTCTGAGTAACCAACTCTGAAGTGAGCAGCATTCCTTCCATGCAAAGAATGAGTTCTAGAGATGACCAAAAAAAAAAATAGAATCAATTAACAGCATTACAGTGTACCAAATACAGTAGGGCTGTGAGGAGGGTCACTGGAAACCTTAATTCTAGATTTTCTGTGCTAATTTAACCAACTTATTCTTCTAGTCTACAGCTTAGCTAARCTTACTGTTTTAGCAGTGGAACACACACACATGGAAAAACAAGCAAACAAAGGATAACAAAACAAACAAGGAAAAGACACAAACCCAMCCCATCAGCTGGGAATAGTTCTATTTGCAAGTTCTTCAGATTTTACCACTAAACAATTAGGCAATCTTGTAGAAAACCTTTATTATTTTCACTGTGCATCTGTCACATGTCCAATCTAGGAATAGTTACTGATGAGAGAAGAACWGAAAAGCACTCAAAAATTAAGTGTTCTGTAAAATTCATGAATTCTAAAACACTGGGCACAATAAGGTCTGTCTCTTTAAGTTTATTTCATTTATTCAAAAGAAAAAATAAAGCTTGAATTACTGTAGCTCCTATACACAGATAAAACAGATATGTTCTACCCACATCAGAAAATGAGAAGATTGARTTGCATTCAGTTATGAATTGGATTTGTTCTTCAATTAAAAGAGAAGAAAAATAAATCATGCTGAAGCTAAATGACAAACCAAAGGCTATTCCATTGTAATTTTGCCCAAAAGACAACTAAATTTGTTATTTCTTCAGCTCTTTGATCATTATGTTTAGCTTGTAAAGATGCCACTTACTACTGCAAAAACTCCATTTCTGAAAAGACTGGTATCATTTTTCCCAAAATTGAAATATAAACATTCAGCTGCAAAGCTGCTTCAAACCCACATTGGGTAAAACTGGACTTAAAAAGCAAGAAAACATTTAGATGCTCATTAAAAAATAGAAAGAAAATARAAAAGAAAGTAATTTGCARGACTTTGAAGAAAGGGCAACAATTAGCAATTTTACCAAATGAGCAGGGTAAGGATGACAAAATAAATTGAATATTCTGCGCTATTTCCAGATCCCACCAATTACTGAAGTTTCTTTTCAACAATTAGACTACTCTACCTATATAGACATACAGGCACAAACTGTGAAAGATAAAGGTTTTACATTTTACCCTTTGCAGAGATTACAGTTACTTTTGAGGGCCCCAACCCCAAAGCCCACGTCATGGGAATGAACTCTGGCCCATGAAAGGCCACATTTCCTTCAGCATCAGTTTTGGCAAAGCAGCAACTGCCCAGAGCACTGCTTGAGCTAAAGAAACGTTTGGTAGCATCAAGCCTTACACCCTCCTGGKTTCCCAAAATACACAAAGAGTCTGGCTACCAGGAGCTGCTCTAGCATCACAATTACAGACTATGGAATGCAAAGGAAACAAATGTCACAGAGGACAGAACTCTTACAGCCAGCCATGGATTTTAGTTCAATAAAARTGTTATAGGACAGAATCTATAATGCAGATCTCAGACACCTACAATGAAGATTTCTTTAAAATGCCATGCCCAAATGATTCCATGCAAATATTAAACAATTAATATGCACCCTGGTGTGCAGGTAGATGAAACAGAGATTGGTTTGATTCTTGTACTAATCTTCAGACAGTGATAACCTTGATTCCAGTTTTTTAAGGCCTGGGACAACTAAAAGACCACTCCTGAAGCAGAATTATTTCAGGAAAGAATTTAGAAAATACAAGTGAATTCTGTATTTTTCAGCCTGGATCAATCTGTGACTACAGCAGTTTTCCAACAACACTGGGTTTTAGTGCTCCTGTTCCAACAAACTCCTTTTGCACTCACTAACAGGGAGTTTGGCCATTCAGCCCCAAAAGCAATTCAGGTGCTGAATGCCCATTCATTGCTACAGCCTGTCCTCAAATATGCAATACCCAACMGTCTCTAGGCTGTCCATCTGCATGATTTTGTGCCAGAACACAGAATTTCATCCTACTTAGTACCTCTGGCCYCTCACAGTAATCATAGCCAAGCAGCAGACCCAGAATCTAGGTTCTGAAATGGAAATCTACTTCACTTTGATCATGGGCTGGGTCTCCAAGTTAAAAGAGCCCTGTTTACCCAGCTGTCAATACTCCACAGAACTGATTCCTTTGGGGGCTTACTAGACACTTCCCTCATGCAGCCAGCAAGTACATGCAGTGATTTATCTTCTTAAAACAAATGATTATTTATCCATCTAAAGAGAAYAGAWATAAATGGTTAAAGTGATAAAAYAGCTAAGTATTAACAAGCAAGTAACATATATACTGCCACATCCACAAAGAATATTTCCTCAAAGCTTGCATTATTTATCTTAGAAGCTATAGGTCTGGATTCTGGCAACCAAACCACAGGGTCTCTCTGAAAACAGCCCAGCTTCCTCACTTTTGGGGTTGGAAGGTCAGAGGAGGAAGAGGTATGAGTGGAARGAATGATTGCAATTCATTTTTATTTTTCTTCGCTGTTACCACCCTTCAGTTACTAAGCAGTCTGTTACTAAGAGCATGACATAAAATGTGCATTAAAAAGAACAGACACCTGCTTATCTGGACAACATTGAACAGACTTTYTATAAATGCTGCCTGCTTTTTCCTCCTGAAGTGGAAAATCAACCAACTCTCCAGGACACTGGAAATGGCATACAATCATCTCCCATACTCTTCCCAACATCCCTCAAGTTCCAGTATTCTTCAGGCATACCTCCACAGSCCATTTTAAGRRCCATGCAGAGACAGCCCAATTCCCWCCAGAGAAGCTCAACCCCACACTGAGGACAGCCAGGCACTTTTGAACTGGCTATTTCAGAACAAATTGAGTTTCACGTGGCCTTGACAACAGCACAGAAGGCAATTCTGTCCTGTATTTGGTGTCCCCATGAAAAGGGGTGCATCTTCTAGCTCTTCATCCTGTTCCAGTGTCTTCATTTCTCCTCACCTTCAGTATTCTTTCACTACAAAATGGGAGCCATATTGTTAAAAACAAAGCTCATGAAAACCCAAGATTTTCTTTTTAACTTTCCTCCTTCCAATTTTATTCTTTCCATTCCCTTCTCAACCTCTTTTCAACTCTCTTCTCTCATGAATGATCTTCAGATGTCTTCTCCAACAGAAAACCACAATACATTTTTAATTACAARGGAAAGCTAAGACTGTTGACAAGCTGTGAAAAAGTAGCAAATCCAGGTGTAAATACTTTTAAAAAGAGAAAATAAACAACCAATAAAAAAAATTAGAAAAAGGAGGGAAGTACCTTACCTGATTGTACATTTTTTTTCCTAAAAATTACTGTTTACAGGACTGATGATCTCAAACTTCAGTAAGCATCATAAARAGCAGAGAAATATTTCCCCGTCAATCATTCCATAAGGAAATGTGTTGGGGCTGGGTTTGGTTTTTTTTTGTTTTGTTTTTTCAAAAATGAGAGAAGGAACCATGATAAGTAGCCATCATGCTCAAGTTCAAGCAGAAAACAAGACCAGCCAATTGCACACAAATAATTAATACTCTTCACAGTAGAATATGTGGAGAAAGTTAATAATAAAATTACAACTAACTGCTCTCCATTCCCCATGAAGTTCTTCACTTATTTTTTACTGCTGTTCATTATAATGGGGTTTTTCCCCTCCCTCTTTTTCATACTTTTCTTAAATGGCTGGCTGCATATATTTAATTGTATATTCCTCAGGGCAGGGACTATTTCCTTAATTGTCTGTAAAGCCCAATGCTATAAACAAGGGTCCTATGCAATGTTAAGTAATAAAAAATGAGTAATGTTTTCTTGAGAAATAGTCATGCATTAATTATGCAAGATAATCTGGAAAATACAGAACTAGGGAAAAAAACATATCGTTCTGAATCCATAACTTTTAAGCATCACTACCCAATGAATGGTTTATGATATTCCTTTTCAGTATTATATTTAATTTCTCTCGGGGTATTTAAAAAACATCTGCTCTGAAAGTTAGCAAATGGGTATTGTTTACACAGAAATTCTACAGGGTACAACCCCCTTCTACACTGTCAGTTAAACATACAATATTTTAAATACACATTATGGAGCCAACTATTGAAGCAGGCACTTAGACTGCAAAGAATATTCTATATATTAAAATATACATGAAAAACACTGTTCCCAAGTTATAACATATATAAAATACACATTCAAAATTCAGTATTGACTAAGTATGCAACTGAAAAAAAAATAAAATTGTTTTTATTACTTACTGAACTAATTTAATGTCCTAAATCTACATTGCTACAGACTTATACAAGCACAGAAGCTACTAAAATTGGTATAACTTTAAAACCAGAAGCAAATTTTTATTGMTGAACTATGCCCCTGAAAATGGCATTGATTATAAAAACAATGACACCAAATCTGAAGAGCATAAATACTCTGCCTTAATATTTTTTGAAATCTSTTCTCTAATCTTGACTGAGGTTTGAAAGTAGCAAGTCTGTATTTTTCCAGTGTAAATGTTGTGCAAAAGCTTTACMAACACAGATCTAAATCTGCAATTGCCATTACTAAAATAAATGAAAAATCTATAAGCAGCAGTGAAACTGGCATGCAAATAAAAGAACTGTCAAGACATATACTGCCTAAAAATAAGCTTACAATAACTATTTTAAAGACTGTGTGTGGTCTTACCCATATATTTTGGCAAGATGCACTTTCTCCAACCACAGCTAGATTCATCCAAAAGCAGTGGCACTGGAGAGTCTCTGTCTCACCTGTCAAACTTGAAGAACGTTGTTCAGCAGACCACCATGAGTCCATGGATAGGATCCACAGCACTACAGCAGCTGTTCTTGATAAGTGTTCTCTAACTAGAGAGGCAAGCGCTTCAAAAACCTTCTGTAAGAGGATCACCCTTAATGTACATGCATTTAAAAACAAACAGAAACAAGAATGTATCTAGAACAAGATTTTCAAGACATTTACAGTGCAGCAGCATCAGTGACCCCATGTGTATCTCTGTCTGATATTTGGAAATATTCGCAGAATATTTAAGTCTATTAAATTTATCTTAGAATTTAGCTTAATTATTTACCTCTCACAATTTACTATGCTCTTCAAACTGCAGACAATATAATGAAATAACTAGAACCCCTAAATCTTCACACGGCTGAGGAAGGTGAACTTTCCTCTTTTCAGTTCTTTTCCCATGTATGACATGGAAAATATTTTCACACCAATCTACAAAAAGATTAAAAGTGGGAAGGAGAGGTAGAAGGCTGCTTGGCTAAAGTAAAGGTAAGATTCAGTGAAAATGGGATGAAGGACAAAAAGCTGCTAGTTTTAAAATGACCTGAAAGGATATTTTGCCAAACAGAAAAATCTAATGAGAGACCTTATCTGAATTCTGTCAATATAAAATAAYTTTGACTGTTATTATAAAGCACATAATCACTAATTTCCAAAGAAATATGAATGTTTTCTAAAAATAGGTCACTGCTTTTAACTGCTGAGATCTGCTCTGGCTTAACTACTAGTAGCATTGTATCCTAGAAGCAGGAAAGGCTCTAGAGAGATTACTTTCACTTTTCCCTAGATATATTTAGTGTACTAACTAGCATAGTTAGGATATTATTTTTCTTTGGTTTTGTCAGTAGCATGTTTGAAATAAATTTTATTAAGTGGTAGTGTATGTAACATTGCATTGTGGGTAGCAGTTTCCTGCCTTAACCTAGCCACATCCTCAGCTGTTATATGAGACAAGTTTCCCATATTTTCTGCAAGTTGACTTTTAAAAAAAGAAAAAATACAGACAGGAGAAAATAGCTAGGAGGTTAGGATGATCTTAAACACCACAAATTGACTGTTTAGAATGGGTGCATCTAATCAAAAGGACATTTTTCTCAGTTGCTGTACAGTCTACAAGATACGGAACACAAGGAAAGTTATGCTTGTCAAAATAAATGTCTGAGCAAGAAGAATCAAGATGAGACATATCTGACCATTAMGCTGAAGCCCCTTATTCAAAGTCTGATCAGGGTTCAGATTATTTCACAGGAAAATAATTTTGCTATGCTATGAAGAAGTGAGAGAACTGGCAGCTTAAAGTGAATGAAAAAAAWTTTTGACTACTTGCTATTACATGATGTACTCACTGGTCAAGAGATGACCATCTTTTTAATTTAAACTGCTCAATTTAAGGTTTACTGTGATCTTTAGTAGCCTGATTGCACTGTAGAAAGAAACAGACAACACTTGTTTACTGTAGAAATGTATCAGCCCTTTTTTTCCTCTAAGCTTAGTGGTCCCAGGCACCATCCAGTTCAAACTATATCTTACCTAGAAAAAGGTTCTGAGGCAGACAAAGCCAGTAGTAACACTCATATGCTCACTGCTACTCTTGCAATAAGTYCTATTTTCAAATGAAGGAAGGCTAAAATCACCCTGTTGTTGCAGTTTTTTTTAATCAACAGGCAGTTTTAGTCTTTGCTTTAAAAGATTGGTATAAAGTGGTATYAGCACACTCTGCTGCTGCAGAGATGTTGGAAATGAGACGTCTACAAAACACCTGAGTCTAACAACAGACRTTTCCTATAATGTGCAGATATTTGAAATCAAATAGTATTTTAAATATATTGGCTGTGAACCATCAGAAAACACAGTTCTCTTCYTCTAAAAATTATAATTACTCCTCAGTTTGAAAAACAGAGCCAAGGGAAGAGGTTTCACTTACAGAAAAAAAAACCTGCTCTAGTGGAAAGAGATATATTAACAACACCTACAGTGAATACCTGGATCTGAGGAAACTGCATCAAGACTTACTGAATTATAAAAATCAGCATCTTGTATAGTATATATTGTAAAACTTGCAAGTAGATGTAATCTAACAAGTTTTTCATCATACTGCTCTAAGCAGAGTATTTATATCATTCCAGTTGTAACATAGAAACAAACATTTAAGTACAAATAAACTTTCAGCAGAGTATCACACTGTTTATACGCTGGATGAACTTTTGAGTGACATAAGGCAAAATGTTTGGAAGTAAAGCATAGCTTAAAAGGTCCAAAACACGTTTCAAGAACAGTGAAAGATGTAATTATCTTTTAGTGTTGCATTACAATTGACTTTTAGATTTCACTTGTCATCAAAGATCAAGCTCATAGTTTACCAGAGAAATTCCTTAGCATAATACTTCCTTTGTAAGTGTAATTGGGACTCAAAGCATCCCCTATGGAACTCAGAAGTGAACTTCCATTTCTGTAGATGTACCTTTTAACCAAGAGSCTGTCAAGCGTTAGTCTTCAATCAAGACACTGATTTACACAGTGGATTTTAAGGATTCTTGCATCTGCTTCGTCAGAAGTGCAAATTATACCAAAAGAAGCCAGAAGTTTTACAGGTATTTGGTCTCAAAGTTTGGCTTTATAATCTTTCTATACTAAAAAACCTGCATTTTTTTCAGTGACAGTTTTTACAAACTACATCTCGATTACTCAGTTGCAGTATTTGGCTTTGTGTTTTTGGTTGATTTTGCTTTACTAGATGAAGATTTTTCTGACTTTTCTTGCTCTTGATTTGAACAGGTGAAAAAGTAAAATAAAAATCTTAAAGGTATCAGATGAAAGCACAGCAACAAAATTAGAGAACAACTTTGCATACACAAGTAAAAGCATGAAAAAGCCATTCTGGAGAAAGCCTGAGCACAGCATTTCAATGCAATAAATTTTTATATCCAGACTTCTTTAGGAAGTTCAATATTCTAATACTTAAGATATGACTAAATATAAATTGCAGAGTTTTGAAAATCAAACTACTTTCTTCATATGAATGGAAATAAGTATTTAAGATCAAGACAACAGTTATCTATTATTCAAAAATACTGTGCCTATCTACCATTAAATAGAAGTTGATAAATACCTTCAATGTAGTTGAAAACTCTGAGTTTAAAATTTAAGAGCTCCACAAATAACAGAGGCAGCAACCTCCAAAAGCTTTTGCTGCATTACAAGTTGATTAAAACTTTAACGCACACAAATATAATCAGTATTTGAAAAGATTAGCATTCTTTCCATCATTTTTATAGCCTTAAGATTTTTTCATTGACGTTCTTAACCATACAGGGAAAACATAAATAATAAAAGCARTCAGTGAAAAGAGAATTAAATATCACCCTTACTTTTAAATGGAATGGTTTTTTTTTTTGTAGAATACTCCTTTTTCATTTTATGGTCAAATTCTGTATGTTTGGCAACATGTAATAACTCTCAAAGTATTGAATAAAGAACAATGCAAATTACCTTGCAATAATTATTATGAAAGAAGTTTTTATGAACAGGGATTCATGTTTTTTAAATTATACAACAAAAATAAAAACAATGTATTTTTTACTGAAAAATCCTTTCTCATTTTTCCCATCCCCACAAAACAGAGAACCTGCTCTCCACCCACCCCTCCATCTATTCAAATCCCACTATTCCTGGTAATTTCTAAGGGAGAAAGCTCAGGACAAAGAGGAAAATAAAAAAAAGAGGGGTGGCAACTCCACAGAGATGTGTTTTATTTTACAAATAAAACCCAAACAGTATCAAGAAAATGTTTTACACTGTTCTTCTGCAGCCCAAAAAATTATATCCAAAAAAAAAAAAAAAAGAAAGCATACAGCATTTTACATGTATTACTGCTGTTACTAGCTAGCCAAGAGCAATGCCTGCAATAGAAATAATGCCATTTNAAAAAAAAAAAAAAAAAAGGAAAATAATTTAAATTCACTCAGCTAAAACTTAAAAGTACAGTGCATCTGTGGTACAATCAGGATAATATGAAAAGTTCTAGATATAATGTCCAAAGAGGCAAAAAATGAGATACTTTCTCAAAGATGTTTCCAATTTTGTTCTGAATCTGAGTGAGCAAATCAAGACTACTAATATACACTGTCTGTGCACGTTACTCCTTACTACACACAGCATTTTGCAATTTATTTCAAAGCCTCTATTATAAACAAAAAAATACTGCTTTTGTTAACCCACTCCATACCGGTACAGTCAGGGCTTATGTTACACAATCAAAGTCAAAGTTACAATATGTTAAGTATATAAAAAATATTACACACACATGCACACAGATGACATTAAGTATTTGAATCTTACATATGCATCAAATTTATGTTTCATTTTATAACTAAGTGTTAACATTAACTGGTGAATTAAGTTATTTATAGTCTCCCCAAAAGTTTAAGACTGTTCTATTTCCCTTAAACACCAAAACTATAATAAGGAATTAAYGTAAGCACAACCCAAACCTCCCAACCCTCCCAGCTCACTCTGTTACACAACRTCCACGTTAAATCCTCCCAATGCCGGTATTCCAAAGCATCACTGCCAGGCTGCAGCACACAACCAGTTATGATATCCAAATGACATATTTTACCCCAAATATAAAAGAAACATAATTGCCCTTAATTTGCATTRCATAAAACTGCCAAGTAGTTTTGAAGGTATGTAAAGCGAGGCAGACATGATTTAAGATTTGCAAAGGAATCCCCAGACTAACACTTCTGTGACAGCCAATTACGGTGAAAAACACAACCCCAACAAGCAGCCTGCTACTAGACCTTAGGAAAGGTAAAGTTTCTTACAATGAGTTACAGATTCACAAGTATAAGACGACAAGGAGAAAAAGTAAAACAGAAGGAATCCAGCCACCCAGCAAATATGAAGCAGACCTAAGATCGTGATACAATCCAAAGATGTAAATTATTGTAAATCATCACTGTTGTTCAGAATTTCACACAGCCACTTGTGCCAATTTTGCTCACTTTTCCTCAGACACAATAATAAAGGAGGGAGAGGGAATGGGAGGGGGAAAAGAAAAAGGAAAAAAAAAAAGGAGGGGGAAGAAGAGTGGGGGGAACCTGAACTGAGAGTACAAATGAAGTTCTGCTGTCCATATGCTTTAACTGTACAGAAGCTTGGGCTCTTACAACATTTTGTACTCTCTCCAAAGCCTCATGAGTCACAAAAATTAAAAAGTTATATCCTTCTGGATGCCAGGAAGGGCCTTACCACGGGCCTTTTGTCAAAATACAAAAAAAAAAGAAAAAAAAATTTAAAAAGGAAAAAAAAAGAAAAAAAAGGGAGAGAGAGAAAGAAAAAGCCACAGTGTAGGCAGTCCTACTTGGAGTCCTCTGATGTCACAGCCACATGACTCGCTCGCTCCAGTAACAGTGCTTGCAAAAAAAGGAGTTTTAAAGCTTTTGCTTTTTTGGATTGTGTGAATGCTTCATTCGCCTCACAAACAACCACAGAACCACAAGTGCGGTGCAAACTTTCTCCAGGAGGACAGGAAAGAAGTCTCTGGTTTTTAAATGGTTAATCTCCGCAGGTCACTACCAGCCACTGAGACCAACAGAGTCAGTAAGTGCTCTCTAACCACAGTCTATGCAGTAATAGTAGGTCCTTCAAATATTTGCTCATTCTCTTTTTTTTTTTTGTTTTGTTTCCTTGCTTTTCACATGTTACCAGCACTGCACAATTTTTGACAGGGAAAAAACCAACTATAGAGTCTATGCAATCCAGGGACACAGTAAAACTAAAACAAGGTTTGGCTATGGTTTGTGTTTTCAGTTTGAGGATCCAAGAAGTATTTACACCAGAAGGTGAAAGCTCTGCGTGAACCAAGAGGGACTATGGCATCAAACAGCCTGTTCAGTTCAGTGACACCATGTCAGCAAAACTTCTTCTGGGGTAAGTGCTGCAATATTTGAGCTTCTGTTTTCCGCTGTCAAGAGTTTTCTTACTCTGAACAATACTGGTTATAGTTATCTGAGGAAAAAAATGCTGAATGGGATGTTAGAATGTTAAAATAGTAAACGTGGTTGTTTGGTGTTTTTTAGTGGGAGGAAGTAACTAAATAACTTCTGCAGATTTAAGAACAAATTTGTTAGCTGGCAAGCTGAGCAAAGTGAAGTCGGTGGCTTATCCTTAGTGTCTGACAGCAGGTGTGCTCAGGATGCACGGRTCACAGTGTAGCGGCACAAATTTGGAAGAGTCTGGTGGGATCTAGCAAAATGTTTAATATTATCTTCGGGCAACAGATAAACTTAATCAACAGCAGCACAGAAAATCTTATTAAGAACTCTGGTAACACTTTTAGATGTATCCACTATGGCTGGTTAACAAAAGATACTGTAAAAGACTTAAATTACAGGAGCTTAGACTGCTCGCTCTCTAAATCTGATGAAAATGGGTAGTGTGTAGCATATCGCAGCCTATCCTACCCAAAACTGCCCTATTATTGTTCCAGGCATCTTATTTTTAAGCAAATAGCTCAGATGAAGTTATCAGTGTAAATCTGCAGTTTTCTAGTCCTCAGTTGCCCTCATCTCACAGCAAAGCTTGTTTGATAATATATTCAATTGTAAAAGCAAATTCTTCTCATTACACTTATTATGAACAAGGCAAAACAYTCATGAATGAAAATACTAAGCTATGAAATAAAAAATACATGATCTAACATGCGGCTGAATTTTATGCTTAATTGAAAGTGAGAAGCAAAAAACTCTGTAGAACAGCACTGCCAAATATTTACTTCAATATTCTGAACTCAAACACAAATTCCTTTAAAAAATCATATATGTATATAGAGGTAATTATATGAAACTGTACATATAAATGCTCATAAAAATCACAAATACACTATAAAACTGCACCTCTATATTTGCTAACTTTGAAAAGCTTCATCCTCTCAGATACAGACTTAAAATCAGCAGAGAGCATCGCACTCACAAATACTAAATAGAATCAAATCTGACTTGAACTGATTTATCAGCAAGTAAAATGAAGTTATAAAGTGTGTTGGAAAATGCTTTATTCTAGTCACGCTTGATGAGTTGCAAGAAGTACAGTCACAGAATTTTTTCAAAGCATCTTTTACTGACACAGATGAGACACACGAACTGAAAATTCTGAAAGGTCTAGGAAAAAAAAAWGTGACAACTTACAAGATTTTCTTAATGGTGTCCATCATGTTGAAATTATGTTGGGACCRCAGCTAAACCTATTTCTGTTCCTCCCTTGCCCCCCTTCTATGAAAACAACAATGCTAGAACCATTTCCAGTACATACATCCCCATTATTGAAGTGAACTGATGACTGGGGTGCCTTTACCCCTCCTACTTCACACACTTTGACTGGCTCCCAGYTCAGCACAGGAATAAGCTCTAAGACCGGGTGTAGGAATAGAAATAAAGGAACTGGTTGTTGCAGAAGGGTGACCAATTTAATATATGACCTATAGATACCAGAAGAGATAACATGACCTGTGGTTGGTCATGCTGCTATAATACCCCGAACACTGAGCTGAAATGCAAACACAAACCCAGCAAAGCTGCTTTTCTACCCAAACTGGTGTCTGAGCAAAGCACAGCAGAAGCATAGCCAGACCACATTATCCCAGTGTTTACAACAGGAAATACAGTTTACATGTATAGGGACTTTCTTTTGCTTTTACTTCCAAAAGAGATTAGAAGAAATTTAGTTGGCTAAAATTATCAAAACACTGAGTCTGACTGCTTAATTCACCTACTTCTGATAATTCCTAAATCCAGTGGGAAGTACTGTGATACTGGGCTTTATACTTTTCTCCTGAACTTTACTGCATAGGGTTGGATACCTGAATTTCGCTTTGGACCCAAACAATAGATACAAGGGACTACAAAATCTCATCAGCTCTGTCAGTGTGTAAGCAATGTGTCCTGAACTAAAACCAAACTTTGGAACACTCACTTTTATAAAAACGAGGCAGAATTATTTTTTTTTAAAAGCCAGAATACCCAAGCTGCTCATAAATTTGCCATTCAATCTTGCAGCCGCACCTCAGAATGCACGATCTCTTCTTCCTTTCTGCACTGTCCTTCTCTTCCCAGCTCTACCTTACTCCTTTCAAGATTGTTGGGTTTAATTGTTAGTCTTCAAGAGTAAACTGATGAAACATAATGACAAGTCACAACAGGCCAGGGAAACAGCACTATGATTAACCCACATGGTTGYTAATCTGTGCCATTAACCATATTCCCGAAAGTTTTTATTCCGCTTATTTTTGTCTATGCATTTTCGACTTCAAATGAAAGGGAAAAACAAGAGTAGCAAAGAGGAAGGATCCTTTCCTAGCTCATGCAAATTTATGTATTTCTTTTCAATTTAGTACATTAATTAACTACATACTCGGTTTCACATCCAGATTACCTTGTGCCAGTTTTATTCAGATTTTGACTGCATCRTGCCTGTGTAAACCTTCTCAAGTCTTTAAATCTAAGTGGATTCATTTCAAATAGCAAAGGCTATTATATTCACATCCATAAGTGTTTGAAGGGAGAAAAAAGGGCTCAAAAAAAAAAAAAAAAAAAAAAAAAAAACCAAAAAAAAAAACAAAACAAAACAAAAAAAACCAGCATATTTTTTATAAAATTTGGGAAACATTGTTTACTCAAAGTATTCCAGAGACTGAAATCTTTCTGAAATACCTCCAACCACAATTATAATTTTAAAAAAGGAAAAGGCATTTTGAACTATATTTTATGCATCTTCATGAGAGGATTTCACTGAAAAAAAGGAAACAGAATCCCAGTTTAGGTGATAATTCAATCAACTATTTCACTTGTTATTTCTGGAAGCTGATCCCAACAGAGATACACTAAATCTAAAGTCTTCAAGTTAACAACARAAAAAATTACTCTGCTTATGTTAAAATACTCCTCAATATCTTCATAAAAAAATCCCAAATCTTTTGTAGATTTCAATTCTCAACTGCTTTATTATTTGGTAAGGAATCTCGGGGTTTTTTTTTTTAATTTTAATTAGAATACTGATAAGAGAGACACAAATCCTTTTTGACTATCTTTTATAGAAAGCAGAAGTTTTCAATATGTTCCAGCTCCATTTAACATATTCATACTATTTTGAATGTTAAGCAAAATCTCAGGAATCACTGCCCTTTGCATAAAATATGAAATACYGAGACATTCAAAAAAATAATGCCGAAAACTATGCAGCAACGACTATTTTCATGTGCACGAAGAAAGCTGCAGCTTTGCACTGAAGCTGTCGGTATCTGAAAGCCCTAAACCCTGCAGGATTGCACTTCACCACTCACAGGGTTCGTAGGCAGCAAAATGCACTGATCTGTTTAATTAGCTATCTCAAATGAACTATTAATAGCCAGTATTGTTTAAATCAACTACTCTGATGTAAAATTCAATAAGATCAAAATGTTCCAGTTTGTTAGGAGATTATCAGAATATCTGATGGTTAAATAAGCTAGGAGAGAGAAAAAAAAAACCCTATCTCATTAGGGGCACTAAGATTTTATCAAACACACAGGATTAATCTCTATTGAATAGGACCATTCACAAATCAAAACTCACTCTACTTCAATACTTTCATGCASTGCTAATCAATTACAACCTTTTATAGTTATTCAAAGTCCATGTGCTTTTAATTTTATTCACTGGTGGTCTAAAATATAATATTCAGGCCAAGCTAAGTCATTCTGTATTGCAACTTTGCTTTTTTTCAATAAATATTCATCTAGAGGTTTTCTTAGAGAGAACTGCTCATATGAAGACTGTGGTAATATTTTTATACTGTACCTCCTTGTTGAAGCAAAAGGTTAGGGGTTACCTAAATACCTCAACTGTATATACAAAAAAAGGAAAAGGTAAGTATTCACATGAAAAATCCAAAGGGACTATATTATTTATTTTTGCATTTCCTATGATTAATGATGCACCAGTGCATACTTGAAAACTGAAGTCAAAATAGGGTAACACCTCAAATTCCTTTACAAACTGTACAAATATCAAACTTCCATGCTGTATTAACTACTCCACCAGAAATATTTAAAGGCTCTGCCACCCCACATTAAGAGCATAACAATAATACTGAAATTCCTTGCAAGCTGTGTGATTTCTTGCTCACGGTCAGACTCATATTAATCTTAAAATTGCACCTTATACCTTTCTTTTCCCTTTTGCTTTCAGAAGAAAAGTTGTTTTACAAACAACAAAAAGCTTGGAGCAGCCTTAAGTAAATAACAAACATCTAATATTGCATCCATTTAACTAATAGGGGGAAAATAAAAGAAGCAAATAATGCTGACAAGAGATGCTAACTAGGCAGTGSAGACAGTTCAAGAGAGACAGATAATAACTCTGTTTACAGACTGCCACACCTTGTGGCAGACACCAACAATGAACATAAATAACAACTAAGAAATATTTTCTAAAACTCTAACTTAATAYAAAAAGCTGAAAATACAAGCAAAATCTGACATTCTTTTATGCTTGAGTCCAGCACACTCCTGTGGAAATTAAAGCAGAGAGGGAAGGGAGGAATTAAACCGTGCTTGCCAAGCTGCAAAGGTGCTGAGCACCAACGTTTCTCCTGCTTGGATACAACAGAAGCCAAGGGCAGCTGTCAGTGCTGGGCACCTCCTGAAAATCAGACCGTCTGCATGTCTCCCTCTGTGTACCCAACAAAAATCAACACAGTGTGTTGTAGGTGAACGAGTTGGTTCTGAAAACTCATTAAATTCACTCCATTAATAAGAATTACAATAAATTGCCATGTTTAATATGCCCTAGAGTATATAATATTTTAATTAAGGCAGCCTCAAGATAAATAGTGAGTTTAAGATGATAAAACCTGAAGCATTTTAGGGTCTTAACTTCAGCACTGAGAGAATCCAAGTATCATACAAGCAGTTAAGAAACTCCAACATGAAAACATATAACTGTTATTTTAAAGGTAAAAAGTTAATTTGCCTAAATGGAATAAGTGCCACATTTATTCTAATAGGAATACTCAGAAATAAATTAATAGACTGTGTTCCATTTCAATGAGATATCCCCTGGAAATTTTGCCAGACTTAGGAATAAACCACAGATTTTCATCCGGCGACAAAAGTYACCCACAAAATGCAGAAAACATCTACTTCCTCCACCACAGAASCCCCACAAGTATCTACTCATATCGACAAAATCAATTTGTGCTCACATTACATACAACAGCTTTAATTTCTATTAGATATCTTCATTCCAAAGTGCCTTCTAAAGTCTTATGGGAAACAGGCTAAGGAAGTCTATCTTCTGCTCTCAGGTGTTTTTGTTTTTAAGTTAATAAAACTGAAAACTAAGAGCACGTTTCCTTACATAAACATGCTCTCTTCTACAAATAAATATAAGACCTGCCACTTAACATAGTGAAAAGCACACCCTAAAGAGAATATTTTAAAGATGAGCACAAAGACAAAATAAACTCARGTTACTGTATCGTAAAACACTTTAACACTTCCAATAAAAAAAGAATCCATTATTCATGCATGTGTTTCCTGTATATATTTTTTATTCTGCTTGTTACCATACTGTGTACTGTTCTAGCCTTCTTCATGTAGCTTGAAGTTTCCTATTTCATGTAGGAACTTGCCCCAGGAGGAAAAACTCCATAGGTTTTTTCTTGACTCTCTTGAACTGCTGAAGTCATTTTAATCAGAGCAATTAAATTATTTTGTGCAACCTACTCCTTATTAAATGTTTTTATTTATAAAAATTAATTTTAGGATAGCAAAAGATTAAAGGGGAAGAGGCTACATTCTCCTTTAAGTRCACAGGCTGCTTTAAAAAGTAAGCATTTTTGTATAATATCCACAGTTTTCCTTAAGAATATTTCTTCAWCTCTAATAAAACCACCTTTATTCTTATGGCAAAGGGTAGAAACAGTTTCTTCTGCTGTCTGTCTCTTAAAAATGCCACATTCATTAAGGTCAGGCAGTTCTRGAATTAACAGTAGTTTTAAGTTTTAATATGCTATAGCTAAAAACCCCATTGAAAACTTTTTTGGCAGGACTTCATTCAAATATGATTACTATATTTCTGATAGACAGCTTATTTCACATATTATACTTCATCAGAATTGCTAGCATTTCATAATGACTTAAAATTTATTCCCAT
Source organism: Malurus melanocephalus (assembly GCF_030028575.1). Lineage (NCBI taxonomy): Eukaryota > Metazoa > Chordata > Aves > Passeriformes > Maluridae > Malurus > Malurus melanocephalus. Next base: position 511,288 of record NW_026623481.1, read on the forward strand.
TCATTTTCTTGAGTAAGTAAAGTTAAAAGCTGATGACCTTACATACGTTTATTTTCCCCAGAATTTATTTGAACCGTAAGTGTGCCAAACCATTGTTTACTTATCCCTCATGGTCAGATATCTTAGATCTAAATCTACTCTGTGGTTTACTGAAACAGAAAGACAGAGCCACTGCCAGTTACATAATATAATAYTGCTCAGAGGAAAAGGACCTGGCCTTGATCACAATGAAAATTAATACTAACGAGATGCATTTGCATCTATGTGCACATACACACATATACATCAAACACCATATGCTGGGTGCAGTGGCTCTGCTGTAACAAATTGGAGCAGGGGGATGTTACAAGTCATTTGTATTTGTTCAACTGAATTTCTGTCAGACATGTTTAATATACATGACCCTATAGACACAAGCAAAAGGAAGGGTTGTTTATTATTTTCATTAAGGAAAAACAATATAGACAAAAAATTACGCTTAAGTACATTGACTGCCAGATAATGCAAATCCCTCAAAAGATCTGTAATTTGTATAAACACRAATCAGAAAAGACAGTTAAAAACACACGGTATTTTAATGTATTCGTGTGTGGTATTAGAACAGGGTATTCTTTCTTTTAAAAAATGTTAATGAGCTGTGTATGTGCAAACACACACATGTATACAGTTCAAGCCTCTAATTCCTACTAACTCATACGTCTAGAATTGTGAAATTCAAGTTTAAAGTCTAGCTAGAAATAATATAAATTTAGAAGACTTCTCTATCAGTACAGTATTTTCCACCCTAGCACTGAAGCTGTAAAGAAGAATGTGCTGTTRCATTCAGATTTGCCAGCAGTACCCAAAGAACCTGTGCCACTCTTTACRTATCTTGCTAACATGCAGTGGAGGAACTGCCAGGGTCCTGTCTTAATATTTGTTTAAAATTACATTTATTAATGCTTTCACAATGTTCTACATAAATTGTGGCATCTATTATTTCACTACAAGCACTAACACAAGTACTGGTTTTAGAATACTTGGTAAAAATTATGAGATRTCTGAAGTCAGTCCCTTCGTACCTTCTTACTTCTTCCCACAGTCCCAGGACAAGAAATACTGCTTCTGTGGGTATCAGACTGGCCAGTGTTAACTCACCTCAACTTCCAAAGTGAAAACACACATTTTAGCCAAAGTAGTCTTATTTGTAGTTCAGCTAGTGGTTTTGACACAGTGCAATATATTTCCACTGAAGGGGTTCAAAAAAAAGGCACACCAGATTGACATGGAAAGATCCCCGATACAAACGGAAAGTTGTTCTGCTTAGACCTGATAACACTCCACAACTCTATTTTTATATTAATGCTGWAATACATCGATTATTTACTATGAGCTCAAACCATGTAAAATCAGCAAGAATAATTTTACATTAATTAAACAGGATTCAATGGAAATGAARAAGCATTTTAAGATATGACTTAAAAAAAAAATTAAATTCTGAGGACTGTGTCAGAATTTGCTATTTGAATYTATTATGTCTCCAGAAATCTTTCAGGTGAACCATAATGCTGAACTCCTGTGGTATTTATGTCCTTGCAGCATTTTCTGTACAAATTCCAGRAGTAACTTTCACTCAAAGACATCCTCTATTTAACTGCAAATCTTTCACCTTTAAATAGAAAACTTTTAGGAAAAGAAAAAAGTGTCACATTTGCTCCGTAACACTGAAGGGACACATCTGGTCTAGCTTAGTGACTCTGTATTAACAAGAGTTTGATGAATTAATTCTACCAGCTATTGTACAATACCCGAGCACAGGAGCAGCTTTGTGACAGAGTACTCACAGCCCGCAGAATATTTACTTCCTAACACAATCTGCAAAACTTATTTCCTCTAAGTAAGCCCATCCAWATAAATTCACACTAAGAGAGTTCATCATCTGCATTTTTCCAATCAGTGGTATCAAAGTTTAACTCGGCTGTGTTTGGGTATTTGTGGAATAACCAAGCCATAACAATGAATGGTTTATTTAAAACTGACAGGACCAGAAAGCAGCAACTATTTACTTAGGCGCCGTACCTTAGTGTACACCAGTAAAAATGTTCTCTTTTCCCAAAAGGATTTTCTACATAAAGGGCATTCACTTTGCTTCCTTCCCACCCCTCTTACATCCAACTCTGTACATTCAAAGCTAAGTGCTATATTTTTCTTGCTATTCAGAATATTTTTATTTCCCCTTTCTGATTAAATGGCATAAACAGAAACAAATTCAGAAGTTACACTCTTTATACTGATATTTTATTAAAGAAACCAACATTAATAAAAATTCCAGTCATTTGTGGATAAAAAAATAACATCTAAGTAATAAAAGCAATTTAATTTAGCATCAAATAGGAAGAAATTTATCTTCCACAGTGCAAATCATTTTCATACTGGAGCAAGAATAGTTTCGTTCTAGTGCACCACTGTGTRTTGCATATGCAAATGCTAGAAAAACTTTTAACTTTAGAGCATTTCAGGAAAAGGACCTAAAATCACGCTTTGTTACTCTGGGTGGTAATTAACTCAGTCATGATCTTGTAATAATTCAGGGTTCTATGCTCATTAAAGTAAAGTTYTAATATTACCTTTAAAAGCAAAAGTAAAATCTTAATTACAGCTGAGCTACCTGCATATTAATACATCTTAAAATAAATGAAGACTTGAGCTTGCCCAGATAAAAAGATAATTTATAATAATACTCATCAGGTATAAAATAAAGGCTTGAAAGAGTGTAATTTTATTACTTTGAATTAGAATATTAATACACTAACTAGTTTCGAGGCACATGTGTAGTGCACATGTGTAAAACCTACTCGAGGGAGCCGGCTCACAGACACACACACKAGCTGGAATGTTCCAATTCCGATCAAAGATGTGTGTAGCCGGATGTGCGGTTAATTCACTGATCAAATTTTCACAACTGAAAAACATCTTGAGACATAAAGTCCCAGTTACCAGTAGTGTGGGCTTTGTGCTTTATCACCAGAATTACTCTTCAGGATTTCACATTTTATGATATAATTCAAAAACAATATAATCTCTGCCACACTTTAAAAAAAATATTAAAAAGGAAGAAACAAAGATAAAAAGGCACTAGTTTTCAGTTCCAACATTGTTAAAARGCACAGTGAGACTGAGTGAAATAAATTTAAAATACCCATAGAATCTGAACTCTAATCTTAGTGACATGTTCTTACAGTAAGCTTGTGCTCCATAAAACCTATATAAAAATGTCAGGACATAGATGCATAKCACATGCACTCAGCGTAAGACAGAAATCTGCCCTGTAACAATAATATACAGTAGCTCTTCAACGTGCCCGAAAGATTTTAAAATGCATTAAATCTATAACAGCAGTATATGTCTACTGTCAGACTTCAGTACTGTCAACTAAATCAACCAGATGTATGGAATAAACACTATTTAACAGCTACTAAATTTTTATCAGTTTTTTTATAAAGTCAGACAAATTTGAACCAACAATTGTTTGAAGTCTTCTATCTTTACATTTCATAATCTTACTTGCTTACTGAACTGGCTAGATACAGTAAATATACATCACATAATGGCTATTCCCTTGATCAGATATACATAAAAGAAGAATAATCTAAACAAACTAAGAAAGACACTTAAATGGGCAATTTTACTAATCTCAACACTAATTTAAAAGCTGTCTCTTTTTCTCTTCTTTACATACCTGTTTGTTACCAATTACTGATGTGTCTTCACCCCTTCTTGTTGCAAAACTTCCTTTAAAACTTACAGCACACACAGCACAACATTTGAGACCTCTACACATAAAAATGCTCTTTTTTTTTTCAGTAGCTAAGAAAATCTGAAAGTTTTTTTAGGCTGACGATATCTTCACATAGAAACACAGAACGTCTGCAGACAGTAAGAAGCCTTTAGTAAGCCTTTTTGCTGCACCATAATAATCTGATCCAGAAATTCAAGGGTACCTTAAACAACGGGCTACCTGTTCTAGCCATGCTTAGGAATGTGGCCAAATCATTTTTATTGATTTAACCTTTATAGGAATGCTACATATCCTCAGAGCAAAACATTTCTAATGCATTTATAATATGATATACCTCTGAGAAGTTATGAAAAAAAGAAAAATCTTGTGACAGATAGGCTAGCCCCCTTCCACTATTCTGTTTTTTCCAATTTAGTAATCGATAGACATTCAAGTGTTAGAATATTTTCTGAGTTTACATATGTCTGTATTCATAGGATTAAGCCAGAAACTAACACTTACAGAGGACAAGACTAATATCTGACCTGTCTTTGTTCAAGGAATCAGAACTGGTGAACTGATAGCCAAGACTCTAAATACTCCTTTCATTCTAGAGTTACACATCAATCATGTTACCTGCAAACATATCAAGTTAAAACTTCCAGAATTTACAGTCCTTTTTGAATAAACTGAGCAGCATGTTAGTTATGTTCAGAGAGCTTACAGAAGGTGGTTTGTGTATCTCACCAGAATTCTTAAAGAAGTATTTCTCAAATTCCCTCTTCATCAGAAATCTATTTTATACACATTTCAAACTAGTATTTCTTGATGCCAGATCCATATTCTATTATTTTGAAGCTCAGGTTGGAAAAAATAGTGTATTTTAGTATTTACTCATTTTGGAATGTWACAAACCACACTTGAGCATTACCAAGGAGTCACTTGTTTTTCAGAAAGTAAACTGTTCCGAGCTGCTCATTATGGTAAACTTTAGTGTAAAGCAGAAGTGAATACAGTGACTGAAGAGTCAGTCAAACAAAATCAAATACATTTATGTTAGAAAACRTATTAGTAAGAGTTCTTATACAGAAAATTATGTGAGAGGTGTTTGGTTAAAATTAAGAAAAACGAAACACAAACAGAAACAAACAGAAATAGCTTCTAGCATGCAATTCTAGTATGTTATCCTTCATAACAGCAAGAAGCTCAGCCAGACACAGTTTCAGCAGGCAATATATGCTGTAACACAAATCACCAAGTTTAGGAAGATTAAGTTCTACATTTTTTTCTGGAAACAACAATGTCTAGACATCACTGATATTTTCTCTCATCTACAAAGAAATATGAATCAATCCTACAAAGAAAGAAAAAAACAACTGYTTAGTGAGATAAGCGCCTATCTTCACACATAAGGTGGACAAGTTAGTACTTCAAAGCTGTGAACTGTAATTAATGTATGGCATATGGAAAAAACATGTATCTGCAAATTATCACAGATTGGTTTTGTCTTTTTTCAATAAGAGCGTGGCTTTTGATTATTACATCATTAATTTGACTGCAAAGCTTTACATCAGTGTTTGTTTCTTCACCCACTTTTTCTAAGAAATATTCTAAAGATGAATCCCTATCCAAAACACACAACATCCACACATAAAATATCCTCTGGCATGAGCCCTGCACTTCCTTAACCAGATGAAATCAAGCCTTTAATGTGAGGTGCAGCAGTGATTTTTCCAAGGGCAGCCTAGTTGTACCTTCATTCATGGTGCACATGATGAACATGACCAGATAAATGCTTCCATTCAGGCAAACATAGTTTRCTTTGTACTACCGCAGCCTGAGAGCATTCAGTTACCACACACAGACCAGGGACAATACCCATAAATAAATAGCTAATAGCTCCAAACCAGATCCCAGAAAGTTTATTGATGCATGTCAGATCTTACTCAATTTCAGCTCTATTGCATGTGGAATAACAGTTCATGGAGAAAAACAAGAACACAAAAACTGATAGATTTTAGAAATTAAAAATAACAAAATAAATTTGGATGGTACACATTCCAAAATCTTTGCAACTAGCAGCCTGTAGCTAGCAGTAACTAGAGCTATATTCCTCTTCCACTAGTACCTCACAGAAGTGTTGTCACTTGCTGTTACAGTACAGCATAGGAAGGACACAGGYAATGCTGAAAAGCAGTGGAATGTGTTTGAAATGCAAATTTTTTATAGATAGTGATGATGGAAGGAGGCTTAGTTTAAATGCAGTTACACCAATACAACTGCTTTGAGTAGCACGCTTCTTTAACGTAATAGACACATTTGTACAAGAGGGTTTATTAGCAGAGTTATTCTGATAAACAATAACATCTTTTGATGCTACAGAAAAGCTGCTCTGTGCTGGCATGTGAGAAAGTTCAGATGGTGGAAAACTAACTTCATGCTCTTAACCTGTAAACTCTTTCCTTTCCTGACTACTAACAAATGTCCTAGCAGGGCAGATCCACAGCTTTTCCAAGAACTCACGTAGGGAACCTTTCGCTCTGTTCCGACGGAACAGAACTTGTGCACGTTCACCTCAGGAGCGCTGCCCTCCGTGGCAGCTCTCTGAGTAACTCTGTCTACACAGGTCTGCCACAGAAAAATTGCCTCCAGATTTTCACTTCATTACAGATTTATATATACACAAGTATATATCCATACATGTCTGTAAAAAGCAATATACTTGACTACTCAAGTCTGCATACTATTAAAGAAGCAACTGTGATACTTCAGGAACCTCTAACTTGATTTCAGTGTTTGGAAAAGAGAAAACAAAGTAAGGAGACAGGAGTCATTGGGAACACATTTTGCTGTTTCATAAGGGACTCCAGCAGGAAAATTGTACAGATAGGAGAARCTAGTTTAGACTGGGATTATACATCAAAGAGAGGAGCACCAGAAAATGCTTGTCCTTCATGRCATGAACAGAGGCTTAGGGTGGTAGGAGCACAAAGGGTCAGACAGTGCACACAGTATGGCAACATGTAGTTTGTGTTACACAGCTTGTTTTCATGCCCAGTCTGATATTTCTTCCCCRTTTCCCTGCAGATTAATTTTTTGGTTTAAAGACTCTCACATGTTTTCTAATGGTGAAAGTAGTAGGAGAATGCCATTTCACAGCCAAATATTTTGACTCTGGCAAACTCAACTTTGAGCTCCCTGTCATCCATCTTTCATACTTCTGATCTTCGCAATCTCAGGTCTTGAAAACAAGGAGCATCRGTCTGGGCCCATTTTCAAGTGCCAGTTCTTGGACATTGGTCCTCTCTTTCAAGGGTGTTTCTCAACATCTTCACACCAGTCTGCTATCCCACTATMTCCTCTATTTTCTGACAGATCAGGGCATAGCTCCCACAAGARGCTGATTCTCAACTTACTTGAAAGTATTATGATCATAAACCAGTTTCCTCTACTTTCATAATTAGCAAAAAGAATATGAACACCTCTGCAGCTGTCTGTTTTTCACATGGCAATGGTTATCTGGTGTGCCTTTTAAAGGTCCTTGATCCTACATGGAAGCCAGAGCCAYCTGAAAATTCTTGACATCTTAGGAACAGACCCTGAATCCTTCACTTCTTTAACAATTCTGAAGATGATGGTTTTGTCATACATTTGTTCAGTGCCCATCACAAAATACTGATCCACAGGTATAACCCATAAATGATAACATAAATCAGTAACAATAGTAGAGCTTTATAAACAGCATCATCAGTTCAGCCTTGCTGAGTGTCTGTTTGTTTTAGCCCAAAGTAAAGATGTCTCCAAGGTTAACTTATTTTGATGTATATTTGAGAAGTCTGTTCTAAAAAAAAAAAAAAAAAAAAAAATTAAAAAGTCATACTTATGACTCACAACATCAGGACTTGGTAATTTTGGTTCTTGCTGGGAAAATGCTTAGCAAATATTGTCAGCAAAATGCTGCCATTTTCTTTGTGTAAGCATATTTTAAACCTGAGAAAAGCAACGCTAACAATTGTGCCATCACCAAATATAGCTGTTGCCTACTTTGGGTTGGAACCTGAAGGTATTTGAACCACAAAACTGGTTTTGGCTGCAACTAAAAATAAAAAAAAATTCAAAGCATTTAAAAACCTCATCAACTACCTTGGTTGTAGCAATGGCACAATACAGGATTCTTAACAGGAAGAGTTGATTACTGTGTTCTTTCTTASCCAGCTTCCTAGAAGCAGAGTTTACATGGTATGCAAAGTGTTGTCCTTCATCAAAGTATGGTCCTCATACACCAACACCCTTCACTGAAACCACTGCCAGACCTGAACGGGCTGAAAAATCAACCCATGAACACGCAGTGTAGCATGGTGAAAAGACGATCAAAATTGACTAGGAATAATTACATATCAAATTGGTGGTAGTGTTCAGTTCATTCTCACAGATACTATCAGGYCTGCCATATACAGAAATAAGTAGATGGTTTCTGCATATCTCAATGCCRAGCTCAAAAGGAGCTTTTTTTTTTTTTTCCTTTGTTGGACACAACCTTTAAAGGAAGAAGCAGGGGGGGGAGGGGGACAGGTGGAAAATTGCAAAACACTGAATTTTTAGCAGAGAATATGTTAGTAACTATTTTAGATACTATGATCAATGTGAAAAGGTTGAGGGAACTGAATTTACTGTAAAGTGACTGGTGATCAACTCTTCCTTTCTTAGTATTGTGGTGAAACACAAAAACAAATCAGAAGCAAAGAGAATTCAGTATTCCATGGCAGATTTAAACTGCCACATATGCCACAATAGAACTTGTCAACTTGGATTATCTGTGTGCCTTTTAGGTCTGAACCCTACCTATGTATCTTCTAAAGCCTGTTTGTGTCTTAAGATATTTACTTTTTTTCTCTTTAAACAATTAGCAAGACAACAAGGCAATATAAATTCACATCCCAGTTCATCTATGGGGAATCTGTCTGCATGCCCAAAATCTGGCAATAACAAGTATGAGTCTTGTTATCTCTAGGTTTCAGTGACAGGTTTTATTGATAAAGAGGCCTTAATGCAGCAAACTGCTAAAGTAAATGCACGGTTACTTGTATCTCATTCCCAGCAAAGTCAGTGCTAATATCCTGTTCAAAATCTGAAATAATCCAAATCTTTAAACAATTAGCAAGTGATAAAATACATCCTCCACATCCAACCTATTTTTTACATTATATCCAGAGTCATTCCTTGGTCCTGCTCTCTCTACAGTTTCGTACAACACGAAGCCAATTCTTCACTGCCACCCATTTCTCTAGAGAAACAAAGGAGTAACTATCCAGAAACAAAGTAAATTCTGTGTAAATTGCCCAAAAACCTCCTTCACTAGAGAGTTTGGAGCAAATGTGACAGCTGCCCATGAGGAAGGTTTCAATAACGTAGAATTCTGCCTCAGTGATTTGGACAAGAATTAAGTGGATTCTCTTAGTTCCCACCCAGTCCTATACCTTTCGCATTCACTGACTAACAAGAAACACTGCCTGAAAGATAAGGGCTTTGGTACATAATCAAACTTGCACACGAAAATGTAGGATGGAAACCTTGCAGTGACTCAGCTGCTCTGAATGATATGTTCAGGTGCACACATTTATTCTTCAGTTGGTTRTAAGACCCTTGAATGAGAAAGGATCATTTCACTTTCTGTTTAGTATGGGAAAAAGCAGGTATAAATGCAAGTATGACAGAGTGAACAAGGCAATAGAAGTTCACGTCCCAGTTTATCTATGGGGAATCTGTCTGCATGCCCAAAATCTGGCAATAACAACTATGAGTYTTATTATCTCTAGGTTTCAGTGACAGGTTTTATTTATAAAGAAAGAGGCCTTAATGCAGCAAAATGCTTAAGTAAATGCACAGTTACTTGTATCTCATTCCCAGCAAAGTCAGTGCTAATATCCTGTTCAAAATCTGAAATAATCCAAATAATCTGCTCACACGGTGTTCTCGCCATGTAAAACACATATAAAATGCTTCCAATTTCTATTACTCAATTTGGTAACAACTAATTTTTAATTTGCAATTGCAACAAAACAGTCGTGGAATCATAGAATCATTTAGGTTGGAAAAGAGCCAAGTTCAAGTTGAACCATTAGTTTTCAAACAAGTCAAACAAGAACAGGAATCTATTCCACTCTTATTTTTTTCCTGTTGAGAGCAATATTTAAATGTCTGCAAGATACCTTCAGTCAAGCTTTAGAGCTCACACATGTTAATTTTACAAAYAAAAAGGATAGGGAAAAATAGATTTAAAAAATTTTAAATTGCACATCCTAGTTGTAAGAATACGCTGGATTTTTTTTTTTTTTTTTAAACATGACACATGACTAAAAAAGAAAACTCAAAACCACTACTAAATTACTTGGTAGGCTCARTCCTTCAGTAAAAGATAACATCTGTCAGTTTAATTAACTAGGTAAGTCATTTTTATATAGCTGGTTTTTTTAACAGTCTGATGGTAGAAATGGCCACAAGATTCAACTAATGGTCATTGCTGCAAAGTGATGTGTTCTGATTCAGAAAAATTTTAAAACTCAAAAAAAGTGTACTTCACCTTTAGYAATGGATTAACCCTCGTGCATTTTCACAAAGTAGCTCAGATTTCTGAAAACTGATAGCTTTACAGGCAAACTACTTTCCAGTGTTTCAACACCAAGTAGATTTGAATTTAGGCCACCTTACTTTGGAYGATAAATCACRTGAATTACTTTAAGGTAGAGGTGCTGCTCAAGAATTAGAAGAAGTGACTCAAATTCTTAAMCTTAGACCTATCATGCCAAGCCCTAAGATTAAGAAGATATGAAGACAATCATACATTTCCTTCTACCAGCAGTCTCARGAGACCTGAACTGAAGACATACTGGTGAAACTCATGAATATCCCTTTGAAAGAAACAGTTTACCTTTCGATTTGGCAAAAAATAAAGACTACTTACGTATGTTGTTGCACAAATTATAAAATTTGCATATCAGAATAACTTCAGTAATTTAAATTGTAACTACTGTAGAAGGTAAAACCGGAATTGCAGAGGTTTAAAAGTGTGCTGACATTTGCTCCCTTCAGTTCAAACACACCAAAAGCTTTTTGAAGTTTAAAACTCACTGCAATAAATTTTGCTCCACCTTTGACTATAACAGGTGGACTACTTTTTGAATTTCTCAACTGCAGGAGTGGCAGTTCTATCTTACAATCAGCACTAAAATATCCCCAACGTCTTTGTTTTCAGCTCCAACAAGAAAGAAATGAATCTTTCACCAACCACAAACAAAAACACATGAATATTACCTCTCTTACAGGATTAAAGTAGCAGCAGCTGCTCTTCATGCTTTCATCACCCCACATTTAAAGCAACAAAAGACTACMAAAATAGCAGCAACAGCTCTCATCAGCTGGAGAGGATGTTGGCTTTTCAGTGTAGGGCATGTGAACTGTTAGTGATAGAGCTACCAACACTTGTCTTTAATAGTAGATGCTTATACAAGAAACATGTGGCACACATGGAAAGCCACATGGCAAGCAAACATGTAGCAAAGGATAATACAGAAAAAAAGTCTAATTCCTACTTTATTTTTATTAAGACAACTATTTTCACTTGTGTGTGAATGGAGGAAACAGTGCTGCCAACAGAAAAATCAGACATCCTTACAGATATCAAACACGTTTCACTATCACCTCCTTCAATCAGACTAGAAAAAGCTTCATTAAAACAGATGAGAAGACAAAGGACTCCATTTAAAACTAAATGGTGTCCAGGAGTTTCTGCCCAGGGCCCTTATTTGCAATTGACAAAATAGTGTTATGACTTCCCTGTTTCAAAAGGGAAARGGATCATAATGATAAATCTATTAATAACTTTCCCTGAAACTSTATGTCACTACACAGAGAAGTCTTTTTAAGAAAGAAATTAAATGCCCCTTAAACAGTTCAATCAATCTGTGTTTAAATAAGCCATTTTCAAAATTTTGGTCTATTTTTCTGGATTAATCTAAACATTAAAGAAAAATAGCTGGTGGTTTGGGTTTTTGATTTTTATCTGTCTTAAGAATTCAAAGATAAATATTGCCATCGTAATCCTGGCTCCAGAAAAATACTTGACTTTGATTACCCAAACACTGCACTGCTTTTTCAAAAAGAATTCTATAATTCATTAGAAAGAACCCCTAGAGTTCCATCTCTCCTTCTATAACTTGATCACTTATCTTTTCAGTCATCTGAACCATAACAGGATGCAACAGATACTGAGTTGTCACTTTAAAGTCAGCACTGGGCACACAACTGCAGCAGTATGTGAATGTACCTGGGCAGGCAGAGTGGGAGATCCTGCCAGTGCAAACTCACAGGCAGAGCTTGTTTTAATATATTTCTTTCCAAAAGAGAGTTTCATTCTTGAAGGAATAAAACTGGCATTTAATAGGGATACAGAGAATAGAGAAGTTTGCCAATCTCTACAGAACCTTTCTCTTGAAGTCACCAGATATGCATCGAGGCTGTTTAACTTGTATTAAAGCTGGTTCAGTTCAGTAGATTTTCAGTATTCATTGCATAGGGCTATGTCCTTGCAATTCCATCACCATCAGCATAAACAGACCTACAGGGGCCTAGTCCAGGATCAGCACTATTTGTGCAGTTCTCCTAATACATCCCATTCAATGACAATCAGCATTTACACCTCTACCATTTTTAAGTGAATTTACACACAGCTAAAATTAATGGCATTACTAGTATTGTTCCAGACCTACACAGAATTTGATTTCCACAGYTGATCTGTTCACTAACAAGAGCAAAATTAGAATTACTGAGACTCTAAATAAACAGACAAYGTATTTTGTCTGCCTTCACTGCTATTGACTGTACTGTCTTACCAAATTATTACATAAAATGTAAYACACTGCCAGCTGTACACTTACATATTCAATTGGAAGTTACTAAGAGAAGAACAAAATTAAATTCTTTAAGCAGCAGAGAAGGATGTTAGGAGACTGTATTCTTACCAAAGAGAACATACCACCCSTGTTCCTGCCTGCTATCGTATTTATTCCCATGTTTCCTCCTAGATAGCCAAGTAGATTCACATTAACTGGAAGTCAGCAAAATGTTACACTTGTATATAAGCCTATATACACACATGCAGAGAAAGAAACAGACAAAATTTATTTTAAAGAAAACATGAATACCTTGTTTTCTTAAAAAAAAAGAGAGGAATAGAGGGGCATTTTTTCATCCTTTCCAATACTTCAATCAAATCTCCAGGTTTGCTCAAATTCCTACTTTAAAAATTCTTTCATAATAACCTTTAGCACTATAGTGGCCATACAAAACATACTTGTGTTTTAACATTAACACGAAACATTTTATCGTAACTGAGAAGCAGGTCTTTATAATAGTAATAATCACTTCTTTTCTGCAGGTTCTCCAAAAAATTAGACACAGATAATAGACAGTGTTTGTAAGAGGTGTATGGGAAGGTGTTTAACATTACAAAATATTTTTTTTCAGGGATATATGCAGCATTATGCACCAAGGTCTGTATTTTGAAATACATAATAGCAGGAGCCTTGAGTCTAACAGAAAAAGTAGTCATAGGTGTGGAGTCACATATTAAACCACACTGATACATACCTTCCATAAGGATTATGTGTTTTCTCCTCTTAACTTGTCTAGTGAAAGGGACTTTCCAGAAAATCAGAATATAATTTTATTTAGTAATGTTAGACGCTGCTTAATATTCAGGTATAGTCTACATGTWAAAGTATTTCTAGAGTAATTACAGTAGCTTGGCTATTTTGGAAAAAGSAGTCTACTACTGTAGGCTATAACAGTTAAACCAGGTAGAATGTAAAATAAAAGTGCATTTTTCTCACATAGTTGCAGAGCAACCAGACCTAAGGTCTGAATCTGACAGTTTGGACCAAATTACCTCCAGATATCACTTCCCACCTTAATTTTTCTATKATTCCATTCTATGGTATTATTATTAACTGGTGCAGCAATACTAGCAAAGCGCTGGGAATGACTGTGTGCTTAAATGAAAATCCATGGAATATAAGCACACAARGCAGCACAAGCTGACCCCTCAGATTCTTGATTTCCTGTAAGTAATTCAGAATATAAAAACTACAACATTGGTTTAAAGTGAGCTACCTTATTTGCAGAATTAACAGGGATCTTTTWAAATACAAAAGTATTAACTACTTTAATAAGAAAAAAATAATTTGCCATCAAATTCATTAGTTTTCTCTCACACTTAGAACAGCCAGATATTTATTTATACTTTGTGGAATTCAAATTTATTCCTGTAAGGCTTTTTTTAATCAGTATTTACACATCAGCTGTTCATGCTATCTTGTTGTGCCTCACCAAAAGCACAGCAAGATAACTGTACTTAGACTTGTACTTGATATACTAAAGGCTTTACACCCAAACAAGGAGTCAAATATAGACTGATACACAATAAAGTATTACTGTAGTTACTAAATGGATAGTCACGCTTTATTTCAGGACCAAAATATACCCCCTCAAAATGTTTTATCCAAATGGCTCTGAATCATAGTAAAAACAAAACAAAGGACATCTGCTAGCAATATACCATKGGTACAAAATTAAATAAGTACTTAACACACTGTCCTTTCCAGGGTCACAAAGCAGTCTATTAAGGGTCTACAGATTTTCTGGGTTTTTTTCAGGGGGTAGCACTGTCATGGCTGTTGCCTTTTTAAGTAAGAAAAAGGCCTACTCACAAGCAATCCAGTGCTTCTTCAGAAATACTCATTGAGTCTAGAAACGGAGGATGATTCAAAACCACAACTACTCAATTTTCTAAAGGTTGTACAAATCATGTTGGGGGAAAGGGGAGAAAAACAATCTGAGCTAAAAATAAGTAACAAAGAAACATTATCGTTCAGAGAAGGGTACATTAGGTCAGAAGCTGCTGCTTTTTAACACCAGAAAGTCCTTAGAGCTTTCTGTCTGAAAACCGAAGAAGGAAAAGAAGTCACCAAGTCAGGAGAGCAAATAAGTTGTTTGCTCAGCATTTTCTGCAAAAGCAAAAAGAGCTTTAATCACAAACTACGTGTCCTTGGTAGTGTTTTTTTAAGCTAAAAGGAGCTCACCATCGTTAACATTTTAAAGAAACAGCCAGTATTATTTTGTATAATAAACCAGCACACATCATTAGACCATTCTCCTTGTCCTTTCTCCACCCACTTCGCCACTGTCCTTACTGCCATTTCTACCATCCACTTTTATCACAACTGTGAAATTTTTATTTACCATTCCTAGAGTCAAGCTGAAAGAAACACTATTCAGTTACTTAACAGCCATGGGAGCTAGGGAGGGGAGGGYAGGTTCCCAACTAATCACTGGAATGCCTTCATGTATCATTATAAAAGGTGCTACAGGAACACATGAAAAGATCAAATACTGGTCTATGCGATTTAAAATTAAACTTCATAATATAAAGAGTCACTTCTATTTAATACACAGTATAATATATAGATATTTGTTACATATCTGTTACACATGTAACATATAGAAATGTAAGATTTACCTGATGAAAATTAAGGGTACAATAAAACTATTTATACATTTACATGTAAAAAATGTGATGGTGTTATGCGCTCATAAAGTATTAGACACTATGCTGGAGGAGAAATATTCCATCTACCACTATTTAGCTGGTTCATTGTGAGTCCCAGAGCCAGTGTGGGATTCAAGGATAAACGAATCACCTTCCAGACCAATTTAGGGACAACGTCATAGTTTAAATTACTATGCTGAACTCCAAATGACAGAAAAAAACAAGCACATTTCTGTAACTGCAAGGGYTGTCAGGCACCTCCAAAGAGACAGGCACGTACCGGGGGACAGACTTCAGTACCACTCCAGCAAAACCTGAGAAGGATTATAGAGCTTTTGTACTTCAGGAAAAAAGTTTTTAAAATCTAATTAAAAAAAAAAATTAAAAAAAAAAAAAAGTTTTGCCCTTCAGTACCACAAAGCAGAGAGCTAAATGAGCCAGAAATAGCTCCTGGATGAAGAAGCTGCTCTGAGTTAGCCACCTAGGACACAGAGCAACCTGCATTGTCCTTCTTCCAACTCCAGTCACCTGTGGACATTCTAACTGTACATTTTCAATTAATTATTTAATCCAACTGGAAATAATCCCATGGGGCAGAATGACTTCAGAAGAATGAAAAAGCCAAGCTATAATGTCCACCTTGCTACTGTTCCGTACASATGAATAATGTCCTGTAACTATACTGCATGCTGACACATAAAATCTGTAGGGCCAAATTAAATGCAACTAAAACAAACAGATTGCAAATGATGCAAGAAGCTGCAGTTTAAAGACTTCACCAGCATCTGCYAGTTGTGGTCACAGTTACAGTTAAACTGGATTTTCAGGTTCAGTCTGCTAGAACTAATGTATTACAATTTATTACACTGGGGTAATAAAAAACTAGAAAATGCTGAAGTTAATTATCATGTTAATTTATTACTTAATCAGYATTTGGTTACAATATATATGTCTTCACTCAAGTAGGATAAATCGTTTCCAAATTTTATAATCTTTTACTTAGGTACTAGATGATACCTTAAAGCAATCTGTCAAAACCTGAAACCAGAAAGTTTCAGGAATCTAAGCTCAAAATCCTGGAACCATATATCTTAAAATATTTCAATTCAAAACAAAATTTTGAACACAGGAAGCTTGAGAAGCTGTATGCAATTCAGAACAAACTGAGTAAAACTGAGCACAGAGTAACCTTAGAGAAACTGTTCTCATACTTAGCAAAACTGATTTCACAAATGAACTGCAAAACTTACATTAACTTTGAACTGACAAGAGAAAAATAAAGTACTAGTAGAGCAGAAACATAAGATACGCATAACCCAGACTAATGCTAAACTTCAGCTAATTTTGTTTATAGAAAAACCTGTTACCCAGATTAATATCTCCAGTCTTCCCTCACAAAAACATCCTTCTCGTGTTTCTCTTTCAGGCTGAGTACAAATGTAAGTTTTAAATTAGTCACAGAAATGTTCCTTCATATACATGTCTGTATAGACACTCAACAATTTCTTTGCTCTGTGTGCGGGTACTACTCCATATGTTAATTAAGATCCTCCATCACCTCTTGCTCTTTTGTAAGCAGGGACAGGATATTCAGCAACAACAAAGAGAAAGAAGCAAGAGATAAAATGAGTGTATTTCAGATTGCTTGACACTAATAAGGTCAAGTTCAGGTTGTATTTGAAGCGAACTCCGCTACTAAAAGGTAAAATGAAAYTGCAGTATTACAAAAGGGAGGTCTAAAATAACTACACTTTAAATACAGTACAGAAATGTGGAAGTCTGAAAAATGAATTTTCAAATAGCTTCTTTAAACTCACTCCATTTCAGCTCTTACATCTTTTATTACCAGCTCTGCAAACCCTATCAGGCCTCCTCAGCAAAATCTGTTGAGCTAAGTGCGGTGCAAAGAAGAGACTCTGCCTTTAAAAGCTTAAAAATACCACATCCGCATCACAAAAAGCTGTAGTAATTTCTCTAATGAATTTCCTTCCTGTATTCCATCCTACCTATAAAAGGAAAACTTCGTTCTGTCCCTAGTTCTCTCATACCACTTTTGCCTCATGTATTTAATGAGGTAGACAGAAAACAGCCACACATGATCTGATAACCACGTACCACATCTGCTGCAACTGCCCTTCTGTCATCTCAACTCAAAGGGGGAAAAGTGCTTTTTGCATGTTTGCAGGGAAGGATTTCAGCACAGTAGGCTAAACTGWTTATTTATTTTTAAACAGTGCAATCTCAGCACAATTCTGGGTTCAACTATGGTAAACAAGTATGGGACAGAATAGAGAAATTCTTTACAGTCCCAAATTACAGTTTGGTTAACCAAAGCGCTCCCTCAGCCAGGTCATTACTGATGTTTTCTTCCACCATCATTCCAAACGAACTATCCAAAGTCAGATGATTTTACTGATCAACTTCAAAGCAAAGATGGATAAACATACAACCAAAAGAAGCCATAAGGTAACAGCCACAGCAGGGTTGTGCAAGTGCTACCATATCTCATCATACAGTAATATATGAATAAATTAATACTGATACTCAGCTCAAGCACACAGTCATTCCATGCTAAATAAATTCTGGACCATTTTATTAAAAACAATCATCTAGACTGTCTATTCAGCATAATTTCCCAGTCTCTATAATCATTTACTTGTTTCAAGTAGAATCAAGGTCTGCATAAGCTCAGCATTCCATGAAACGTAAGACATAGGAAAAAGAACACTCTAAAAACTCTCTTTCCTGGGGAAGAACTGAACCTGGCATAAGGTGTAACCTCGTGAGGAACCTGGCATGAGGAAAACGGCAGTGCCCATATTTTTATCTTCCTCACAGGGTGAGTCAAGCTGACACATGTAGGTGTAAAGTAAAAAAATAAAATAGTAAAATCACAAAATAATCCAGGACATAATTAAACAAATGCAAACTGGACTTAGCAGCAACAAAACCCATTGTCACAAAGAAACGTAAAAAAAGCCATCTTCATTTTGAAGGTTAACAAAATTAGATRTTTATCAACAACCAAGTAGCCAGCTGCCTCTAGGTCAAATATTCAACAGTAAATCAACAGTAAATTATGTCCTGTAAACAGCATGAAATGCAGATTGTGCATTATTTTTTTAGTTAGAATGTTATGTGACGCAGAGTGTTTGGGTGTTTATGATAATTATTGGATTAACACACAAACACAAGGCAATCTAGCAAAGCACAGCTCCTGAATCACAGTTTCTTTACTGTTACATGCAGTGGGCATTTCTTCAGCACTGAGCAACAAGTTCCCTGAACTTTCTAACTCATCGGAAAACACTATTTTAGYATACATAAGCACTGTTGTTATCAAACACAATTTTCATTTCTGCTATGAAAATAAATTTAGCATCAAATACAACAAGAAATCAGTGAGATCTTCCAGGGATTCAGTGTKGAACAAACTGTAATCCAACTCAAGTCAGCAGAGGTTATCCAAACACATTGGCGGGAGAATAGATCAGTTCAGAGACAATAATTCCTGTTCTTTCCTTTCACATACAAAGATTAAAAACGATATTTTTTAAGATGTTGTCATCTCAGAATGGATGAGAAATACTAAATAAGTAGAATCCCTAGAGATAACTTATTTGATCGACAAGTTTGCAAGGTTGCAACATGCAGATCATGCTGTATATAGGGAAAAAAAAATACCTCGCAGAGTTTGCAAGTCTGAAATAAAAGTATGCTCATTTCAGATGCTCCTTGAGTGACCAGAGGTCTAGAACCAGTCTTTACTAGCCAGTCTAAACTGGGAAATATTACTGACAATATTACAAAGTCATTCAAATGCCTTAGTAACAGAGAACAAGTAAACATCCCCACAGTGAGGGAGAGAGGTTCAAAAAGGCTTAATGAAATGAAGGTTTAAGAAGTAGCYCCAATTCTTACGCATTCTCTCCCATAATTTGCTAAATGTTATAAAAGAAAAAAAATGTATTATAAATAATATATTAATAACAATAATAACAAGGGAATGGGAAGAATTTATGAGTATCTCTATTACACACTAACACAACAATGAAGTATATCAGAGGTGACTGTAAGCTACAAGCTGTAGGCAGTTGAGTAAGAACTGCATTTGAAATACCAGAACAAATTTTCATTGTCTGGAAAGGCACAATTAATTAGGAGCAGTATTAAATTTGATATTATAGCAATTGACATTATTGTTTTAATATTAACTACTCTAAAAGTAGTAGATAACCAGAAAGACTTAAATAAACCCAGTTAAAACATTGCATTCTTCACTACTTCCACCATTAAAATTTATCCTTATAACCTTGTATTATCAAATTTTGATTTTTGGTGTGAAACCTACCACAAGATCTAATTAAGAAGCTTCAGATCACAATAACAATATTTTTTAAACAGCTAAAATAGCTTTGAGAAATCAAGACATTTTACTAGGGAGGGGATAAAATTCTCTCTTTATAGCTGCAAATTGCTCAACTTAAGTTTTTAGACTGCCAGGGTTTCCAGAAATTCASTCTATAAGTAGTACTTATATTAGAAAATAGATGATCTCTACCAAATGATGACTTTTAATGGCTACTGTGAAATCAGAGTGGTTGTGAATCTACTRGGCAGAACTGTAATTTAAGTGCAACCCACCTAACATGAGCAGCTAGTTTGGAAACACGCCGTAGATCAGCTAAACAATGTTAAGTAAAACAAACTTCAGCAAAATGCACTAGATGTGCTGGAAACTTTTAAAAATTACTATCACCTACTGCTATATATTCCATGGTACCATAATAAAAAAATCCAAATACAAATAAAYGATGTGGGACTCAAAGTAAGCTCTACATAGAACTTTGGTCTTTTAAATAAGCATAAAATAAATATGAGATCATTCCAAGGACTTAAGAATTAAAAGCCAAATATAACCATGCAAAAGGTAGTGCACTGTAAATTGACTGGTGTTATGAGAAAGAACCATTCCTCTTAAGGTAATCAGTATATTAAGCACTATCACCAATTACGAAGTACTATTAAGCCATCATACAAACACTAAAATTTCTTCAAATCCAAAGACATAGCTAAAATATTCTTAATGGAAAAACAGAATCATTTCGTTAGCAAAATATGAAAAACTTGTACACACTTTAAGACAGCTTTTCTTGCAGTATTTTATTATTTCAGGGCTCCTGTACATTTTCTGCCTTCACTTCAGTGCTGCACATTACACACYAATCAAAGATACCGCCTTCAGACCATGAGATATTCTCACCCAGAAACTTCCAGATTGTACTGGGTTACAAAAGGATTTTATATTCTATTTCAAAAATACAGTTTCTCTGTGTTCCTTCTGCCTTTTAAACACCTAAAATCCAGCAGCCCATTTTTAACATCAACACAACTACCACATGACATTCTGGATTTGCACTAAATGCCTCTATATGACTTGTTTCTCACAAGTTCATCCTCTCTCTGTACACATTTTGTTGAGAAAGGCAGGGCAAGTTGAAATTACTCTTCATGTTACTCCATGAAAACCAYAGCAAACAGATCACCCTTCTCCATCCCACAATAACAAACTAGGCAGAGATAGCCTCTACTTTCTTTTCTTTAAGATTTTACCTTTTTTGCACTGTTCTGCTCCAGTCTTTACTATTTCCCAGGATCTTAAGATGTCAGCAAGAATTTGTTATAAATTGTCTAAATGGGAGAATCCGTAACTTCCTAAATCACATAGTTTATAAAAAAATGTCAGCTTCTGTCAGAGCACAGAACGTTCTTTTAAAGGCATAACTTCATTTAATRGYCCTGGCCAAAGGAAACAGTTGTCCTTTTTTTCTGCACGGTTCATCCCTGGCACTCTATCATTTTCAAAAGTCTCTTCTTTYTTTTTCCCAGCAAACAATAAAARTTTAAGTTTCARTGTGCTCACTGCAGTCARRGAATTTCCTCAGTTCCTACTAGTTTAATGAAGCTGTGAAATATGTTACTCTGGAGCACAGATGATCTGTTTGCACAGCTTTCAAAGGATAACTGCACCAGTTCTGAAGCAAAAGGAAAATGTCTATTCCTTCCATTTATATGGCCAACAATAACTTCTACATTCTGACAGAATCATGTGTACACTGGCGGGGAAGGGGAGTTTCAAAACACTTTATCAGGAAGTTCACAATCCAATAAAACKCAGGCTCCCCAGATACTGATCCAAACTGATGCACAGGATTTGACTCTGAAGTTCAGGGCTGCTGTTTTGTTTTTTAAACCTAGTTACAGATCTTTTTCTCAACCAAAARCAACAGTTTTTTCAGCACAGAAGACCTTAATAGATGTGAACAATAAGCAWACAGTATTCTCTTGAAGGAGAGCAGTTACATTTTTCTATCCAAAGGGAACTCAATACAGCAGAACATTGGGTTTGTAACATCATATTCATCTACTTTAGAAGATTCAATGCACAAGAAAAGAATCATTATTTTATTTACATTACACTGAAAAATACTGCAGTGGAAGGTATCCCATGCTCCACCTAACAACCCAGTGATCTGCTAACAGCAACACAGCTTTACTCTCACCACAAAATTGGAAAATCACATCATATCACAGCATAGAACTGAGTTTCTTAGAATTAGCATTCATTTGAAAGAATAAGCAAATTATTTTTTTAACAACTTTTACCTCCTGTCTGACGAACCCCAGTTATTTACAAGCATTCTGTATTATAATTTCATCAACGTTATTAAGATTCCTGAGATCAATCTCTCTGTATTAGCACTGAAGGACATCAATATAAAGTATTTATTTTAAAAAGTATATATGACAGCTGGAAGCTTAACTTTCTTTGATGAAAGGATGAGAAACATAGCCCTCTAAAAACTTCTACAGTATATATTAAAAATGCATTTCTTTACTCAGCAGCATTTACTCTCCTTTCAGTAGAGGATGTGGTTTTTATTTAATYAAGTCATCTCAATGCTTTACAAGTCAGAAGTAAAACACTACCAGCTCCATCACTAATATCTGCTCTTCTTTCCCCCRTCACCCTTATTCACATATTCTACAAAATCAGCTGAAAGACAAATACTCAATGCAGATACTRTCAGGTATTTTGACTCATTACTCACATCATACTCTGCAGTTCAGGTGTAAAGCTTGTTGATTTTCTTCCACTGCTTGAAGAGACAACCGAGGACATAGGGCTGGCCACAGTGCTGCTCATCTGGGTAAACAAAGAAATAACAGCACTTAGAATACTTGTACTTCATTTTCAAGAGAGCACATGTATGCTTCACACTGGGTATTTAAAAGGAAGAAAAGCCATTTGGAGTAGCATTGGCAGGTAAAGGTTCTGCAAGCAAAAAAGAAGCCTATGTGAGGCACTAGAAAATTCAAGAGTTGATGTTTACTGTAACCCGAGCATTGGAAGCAAGCACTAATTCTGAAATATCATTTAGAAGTGCCAGAAGAAAAGCATTAAGGTAAAAACACCACAATTCTGGCATAGAATAAATGGCATTCAGAGGCACCAGAATCTCTGCTGCTTTATCATCCTGCTGTATTCCTGCATATCCTAACCACCAGCATTTCACATCTGTACCATCTCCAACGAGGCTCAGAGAAGTAAAAGAGATTCTCACAAAATGCCAGATAAAACCTGATGAGCACAAATATCAGAAACTTTTTTTTTACAAAACATCCCCTTTAAGCACACCCATTACTTAAATGCTTCAAACAGAAATTCATTAGAAAGAGTGAGACCTCATCACCATCGTGACACTCATAGCACTTGAAGGTACTATCTTTATATGAAGTATTTTACAGCTTTGCTATATAGCTTTCTCATTCAGAAACTCCAAACGAAACACAGGACAATTTTACTTATTCTATGAAGTAATTAACACATCTAAATTTTCCTCTTTAATCGTATGCAAGTCAAATGGCTTTGAACTATTTAATTTTACAAAAATAACTTAAATTACCAAAAAGCTGACTAAGTAAAATTTAATTATGGAAAACTATAAATATGTATAAATATGTAAAAGGGAGTTTCTTTTTTCCCTTCCCAAATACTAAAAGAAAACTGCTTACTGTGTAAGTCCCCTGCTAAACAGCATATATTCCCATATTATTTCTTAGTCTTCTGGCTTGTTGCATGCTAGTAACCATTGAGCTGTACTGCTCATTTCTTGCACTATTAGAAGTAGCAATGGTAATGACAGTAAAAGCTGTATGTTGATGTAGTTTCGTTGTGCTGCAAAAGAACCCCCTACCTTCCTTCATTTTGAAATTCAAATATTGTTTTCTAGAACAGAAACCTACTCTACCACTTGCCAGGGCCACCTGTTCCAATGCTTGACTACCCTTTCTGTGAAAAGCTTTTCCCAATATCTWAACCTCCCTTGGCAAAACTTGAGGCTGTTTCCCCTTGTCCTATGGCTTCCAACAACGGAGAAGAGCCTGACTCTCATCAGGCTGCACCCTCCTGTCAGGGAGTTGCAAAGAGTGAGAAGGTGCCCCTCAAGCCTCCTTTTCTCCAGGATGAGGCCCTCAAGCTCCCTCAGCTACTTCTCATCCAACTTGTGCTCCAGACCCTTCCCCAGCTTTGTTTCCCTTTTCTGGGCACGCTCCAGCCCCGCAGTGCCTCTCTTGCCCTGAGGAGCCCAAAACTGGACACAGCACTCCAGGTGTGGCCACAGCACTGCCCAGGACAGGGGGACAATCACTGCCTGGCCCAACTGGCCACATCATGGCTGGTACAAGCCAGGTGCTGTTGGCCYTCTTGCCCACCTGAGCACACCTGGCTCATGTYCAGCTGCTGTCACCAGCCCTYCCAGGTCCTTTTCCACTGAGCAGCTTTCCAGTCACTCTGCCCCAGTCTGTAGCACTGCACAAGGTTATTGTGACTTAAGTATTGGACCCGTCACTTTGACTTGTTGAACCTCATACAGCTCACTTTGGTCAACTGATCCAGCCTGTCCGGACCCCTTTGTACCGCCTTCCTATCCCACCCAACTCGGTGTCGTAAGTTTAACTTTTTTATTAATGCTTTCATGTAGATTTTCAGACTTCAGTTTATCTTCAGGCAGAGTCTAATTTAGGTCCCCATCCTGCAAGCACTTATGCACATGTGTAACTTGAAGCACAAGTCTGCTCCCACTCAAGTCTGATTTTAATCACAAGTAGTTACACACAAAGCTAAAGTGTTGTCAGGAACCTGCCATAATCAGCAGTTACCAGAGTCATCTAACCTAAACAGTCAAATTAGAGAATTAAAAAAAGAAAAAAAAAAAAAAAACAAGTAAAAACCCTCTGTAACAAAGAAATATGACAGTATTTATAGGAAAGCTCTGTGCATCTATGAAAGAGTGTGAAGAGGAAACTTCCACTGTGGCTACCTTAGTAGAAATAGCCTAAATAGTCCAAAATTTCTGTATATTTTATTGTTCATCATTTGACTGGAATTAATTATGATCAATTTTAGTAGCTACATAAATATATCCAATACTACAGTACCAATATTCCTAAATAGAGAATTAACAGTGTATTCATTAAAAACTTAATAATATTCAAAATTCTAAGATGTTTATTTTTTAATTTAGGGGTTTTTTAACTATTACATCACTTGAAGCATGTAATTATTTTCTTTGAACATCTGTGACAGACGTGGTGCTTTATCCATGAGGTTCTGTTCTGCTAATTTATGAAGCATTCTCTCAAAATTCCCAAAAACCATGGGCCCCAATTCCACAGCTGCCTCCTCACAGCCTAATATCTGTTATTCATTTATGTCCTATTCTGGAGAGAATTCTTTCCTAGATTCCTGTCCTCCAAGTGGACAAGAGCAATTTAATTTACAAAACTTGAAGGGMTGTACATCTCAGTGGTTTGAGAGCTGAAAGCTTATCAGCCACTGCTTCACTAAAAACTTGGATCTTCCTATTGCAATGAAATGATTTAACTTTCAAATCAAGCAGGTGTACAGCATTTTCTTGACATAAAAAACCAACAGCTTGTCAGGCTTCATCAGACCCTTTACAATAATTACTTCCACAGCCCACATTTTGTTTGATGGTTTAGATAATTAACTTCTTTACACATCAAAGTCCCATCCTCCGTATGTTCTATTTCCTTTCTTCCGGACATTAAAAAAAAAAAAAAAGAAAGAAAAAAAAAAAAAAGAAAAAAAGAGATCATTCAAAAGCAGAAGCACTCTCAAATCAATTTTCTTCAATAAGTACAGCTATCACAGAACCAAAAAGCCTACAGTGATCTTCAATGGGTCGATACACTGTATTTGTTTTAGCTCCAAACTGAAATGCAGCTGTTTGCCATATTTCACAAAATGTACTCAGATGTTCAGATCAGGTCACAGATTATTTCAATGTGGTGCATTTTAATCATGAACTCTAGAAAGAAGATAACTTCTGATTAACACTATTTGGACTAGTAATTACAAGTTCCTATCCAAGTAGGTCCAGTTTTTATAAATTCTTTTCTCATACGTAAAACCCTGCAATCAAATGTGTAGTAAAAAAAGACAYATTAAGAGGTATATATGATCATTAATATAAATGTTTAAAAGCATCTACTGTAATCTCTGTGCCTTCTACATTGAAGAGTCATAACAGAAAACACTTGTTCCATATGGATCAGCAGAACAAAAGTTATCAGTTGAGGGAAACAAATTTTAAGTAATTTCTCATCAGGTTCAGGCCCATCCTTCTCACTACAGTAAGATACCTGGGCAGATTTCTGTTTCAAAGCCTTCCTTCACATCCATATCCACTCTGAAATTACCAAGCAGTATTAACTTACACTGACTTTTCTACAATCAATAAGTGATCTGTATACCTCATGTATTTATTCAAGATCCAGCTGAGAGACATAAACATTGGAATTCCACTGCGCTAAAACTTCAATTTCATGTAAGGGTTATACATTTAGGCAATATCCCATACTATATGAAAAATATAAATGTATATATATATAAAAAAAACATATCACAGAATTATTTGGGTTAGAAGGCAACTTAAAACACATCTCAATCCAACCCCCTCCCATGGGCAGGGACACTTTCCATCCGAGCAGCTTGCTCAGGGCCCTGTCCAACATGGCCTTGAACACTTCCAGGGATGGGGCTGACACAGCTCCTCTGTTCCAGTGACTCACCACCCTCACAACAAAGAACTTCTTCTCTTTATCTAATCTAAACCTCCCTGCTTCCAGCTTAAAGCCATTCCCCCTTGTCCCATCACTGCACACCCTATCCAGCTCTCTTGTAGCCCTTTYAGGTCCTGGAAGGTGCTGTGAGGTYTCCCCTTCTCCAGGCTGAACACCAGAGACTCAGTCAAGTCTTGAAATACTACTCAGATACTTTCACCAATCGCCACCACCAAAATGTCACATGAAGATCTAAGAGAAAAGTCCATCCAAAGAGTCACTACACAACAGTTCTYGAATAGACTTTGTGACACCTGATCTAAACTCACTTAGGAAAAGCAAGTGTTAATAGGAGTACAGTTTTCACTTCACCRAAAAGAAAAATTACATAAGTCTACACTGGGTCAGTTTAAAACAAAAGTGGATTGGCAGAGATACTCTCTGATGTCTCTGTTAGAGGCTAAAGAAGGTGCAGAATTACCAAAAACAGAGCATCCCTCCTAAAATTTTTACACTGAATAACACAGAGTAGAAGTTACCCTTATAATGATTTAATTCATCAAGCATACATCTAATGKGGTTATCACAGTCTTTTCATAAATACATTTTGCATATAACCTGAAACCATGCAAAAATTTAAAGACTGATAAATTTTCATTTATATAAACTCAAACAAAACCAGAAGGAAATAAAAGCCAATATAACTATGAATTAACACAAAACTAAAATTAATGCTTTTGTTTTCACAYCCTCTGCTTCAGAATAATTAGATTAACTAGTCTGTTACCACTGAGTATTTCATGGTCTCACCAGCTGACAAGAGGGTATAGGATAACAGTCTTCTAGGACTGGAGATGTAAGAACTTAATTAACTACAGGAAACACAGATTTTTGTTACTGCACTTCTTTAAAAAAAAAAAAAAAACACGCCCATAACCCTGCTGAACATATGCAAGGCTGGCTTTTTGAGTGTATGATCAAAACTATAGAAAAATAAGTTTTAAAAACACCCAAACAATAACCCATAACCAAATGCAAAAGTACATTTATTTTTTTGCTTAGCACCCACTCTTCCAGGAGCACAGAATAACTGAAAATTAAAACACTAAGTGTTAAATCTTAAAGTACTCCTGAGCTGTTCAGGCAGGCTGGAAGTAGAAACACTCTGAAGGGTCTCATATAAGCACACTGCATGTGTGATCTAGGATTTACAAGAAAGTAAGGACTGATAGTATACAAGAAAATAMTTTATCATCCTCTAACCTGTTCAAGTTAAAAACTATCAGCTTTTTGTGCAACAATTAAGAAATGTTTTCTCTTCCAGGCAAGAGGATGAGTAACTTCCATATTCCCTAAGCACRGCATGTTAAAAAGCCAAGCAGATAAAGCAAATGCACAAACTTTCAGGGAACAGTCAGACCAAACACAGGATTAGAAGCAATCTGTGGGCAGGCAGACACATCTGCACCAGGTCTGCACACAAGAATACTGTTCAAAGCTCCGGCTGCAATCTCAGCTTTCTTTCATTTTTAATTAATGAACAAAGTATCACAAAGCAGAATGCRTGCACATTCATTCCAAGGATAACATTACATCTGCTGCTGCTGCTTCCATTTATTACTTGATAGGCCAGATTCTTAGGGTAGTTTTATTTTAAACTGAATACCAGAAAGAAAAATTCATCTTATAGCTGTCAATGTACAGCCCAGCTTTCACCACCCAGACAAATAAGCATCTCATCTTTAACCATGACACTCTCTTGGAACAGAAYATGCTTGGAAAGCCCACATGAACACAAGGGATACAACTGAACATCATTTGCCCCTCTCCATTTAAAAGGCAATTCAGTCATTCATTCCCATGTACAAGTTAGAGAAGAAACATGCCTGGCTGGTAACAGGTTAAACAATTTATCTAATACATGTAGGCATAGATTYCAATCCAAAGAGTAAGATACATCCTAACAATTTTATCTTTAGAACTGTATTGTTCAACATCCCTGAATATAAAATAACCCTTCACATTCATTTCTACATCTCATATAGTATCTTTGTGCATTGCTTTTACTGGAGACCCTACATGAGTGTAGTAAACACAGAAAAGTCACTAAAGCAACCTCAAACTAAAATAAAACCTTCTGACTCGGCTGTGTGTAACAACTGCTGTRTTTTACTCCAAATGACTCTGCATGTCCTCATATTTGAAGCTATTATGTGTCCATCCCCAAGTAAGACATGACAGTTACTTTAAGCCTCTTCTGAAAYAGACCACAGAACGGTCTGGACTACTGAAAGAATTCTAATACACAGATGTGACTGTTTTATTTGAGACTGGGAAATATAGAGAATAATTTTACACAAGAGCTCTGCCTCCACATCTGGAGATGTTTACTAACACTTCCCAGAGTTTCTAACTCCAGTCTAATCAGAGCTCTGTCCTTCCCCAGAAGTGATGCATTTATTCTTAACATAGACACAGGCAAAATGAATCTAATATTTACGCCCACTTCCCTCTGAACTGAGCGTGCACTTTTTTGCAAAGCTTTGTGTCACATTAGGCAATTAATAGCACTAAAAATTAAGCATAAATTAATTTTTCTTTCCTTCCTAAAAATGCTTTAAGAAAACAGTGTAAAGACCAAACAACCTGAAATAAGAGCAAAGCTTCTACACCTTCCAGAATCTGACTCCTATAACCATGAATTTATTTCAACTAGCAATTGTTTTTTCTTAATATATTCATATTGAWCTTTCTATACCAATTACTTAACAATTGTATAGAAATGCAATTCAGCAGTCATGACCTTCCTGTGGGAACCACTGACAATCTTCAGTGAAGCAAACATAAGGTATGCTCACAAGCGTGGTGATAAAAAAAAAAGCTTCAAGTCATCAGGGACTTGCATACTTGATTACAGCATGCATGGATGAACAGGCCCTAAATCGTGACTTGCTCAGTATTTCTCTTTCTCTGATGAGTAAAACATTCCTATATTAATATACAGAGGTGAAGTTAGCTCTGTCAATATGTCTTACTGCTCATTGGCCAACAAAAACTCCATAAGTGAGCATGGGTCCCAATCTCCCTTTAGTTCCATTTAAAGTAACTTATTTTTTAAGGTTTCACTAGCACAGGTAGGTTTTCTGTGAGGTATAACCAAGTCACCATTAGCTTTAAACTGTGTTTTCCTTAGTATAACTTCTCTCTCTAAACCTTCACCTGCTTTCCTCTCCTTTCAAAATGGCATCTTCCCATCCTATTACACTGATTACATCAATCCTTCCCCACTCASATCACCCTGAGCTGTGTTTGGTTCACTATTTGAAATACAATTTAAATAATTTCATAGTACAGTTCCACCCTGACCTTAATTGAATATTCTGGCATATCAGGAGTACCATCAACTTATGGCATCAACATGTGCATCTAAAATTTCTCATCAAGAATGAACAGCCAAAYACATAGCAAAGATTATWAAAAAAAAATCCCTCCAATTTGTTTGGAGCTGYTCCTCTTTCAGAAATCAGTGCTTGCCACCCTAAGTTTTAATTCTATGGAGCACAAAATGTCTACTTTCCTTATTCATCTACACAACACCTAATACAAGGAAAACTACAGGAAAAATAACCATGGCTTTAATATAAGTTAGAAGCATAAAAATTAGCTCCTTAAAACGAGGTCTAACAGTATCTCAGTAACATTCAGGCCACCCCAACCCCTTTTAGAGATCTCACAGTCACAGATGATGTCCAGTAAATTCCTGGTAAAATGCATTCTTGTTTAATCAAAAACACAGATTTTTCCAGGTACACCTCAATACTGACTTAACTCTTCCTAGCATCGCTCACGTAAAAAAGAACAACTACTAACAGAGCTCTTCAGTGTTTAGTACTTTTAAAAATCATACAATTGAGTGGCATTTTAACTAAACAAGCCTACATTTCAGCAACAGCCAATTGGAAAGCACCTCTTCCTAACAAGCTCTTGGCCTCTTTTTTTCCATTACTGCTACTTCTGTGATGGTTTAAGGAGCTGTGTGAACCAGAAACTTTGTAGTTGACTCCGCAAAAGTCTGATTGTAATTAAACGTAATACTTCAAACATATGCAAAATACAGGGCTARAGAAAAGCCAAAGATTTATAAATAGAAATTTCACCTGTGATAGCTTGCAAAAGAACACTTACTAAGATTACTTAAAATTAATAACGACTCTACRTCGCAGACGCCAAGTATTTGAAACACAGATTACAGATCAAATCAATACCATTTTGAGCACCTTTGACAGGCAGTTTTTTTGATCAGCTCCAGATAAGCTCATAACTGAGTCATCACTGCCTGGTTCCATGAGAACACGGGCCTAACTAGTTTCCTTTTCTTTACATGCTTGTGTATCTACACCTTTGGATATTTCACAACTGCAACAAGAGCATTAACTCAATTAGTTTCTATGGTATAATTACACCGCCGGGGGTTTGGCCTCACGCCTTAGAACAGCCTTGCAGTCATGACCTAGAAAGACACTGTCTAGCTGGTCTCACTGCTCCAGGGCATCACATCAGAACAGCARTAACAACGTGAACAATGTTCAGTGYTGATCTACATTGGTCTATGTAGGCAATTCTTAAAACACTTGTAGCTTGCTAAATTACAGCTTGCTTACACTGACAAGTTACTAATTGACTAATCAACTCTCAAACAGCTCCATTCTATGCAACTCAGAATTGAGCCCAGGAGAGTAATTTGGTTGGTTATGACAGTCAGAGGCTCTAAGGTTACTGAATCCTGTTAAATCCTTAAGCAATGTCTTCGAAGCCATATATTTAAAAATCACAAATTAAATGCCACTAGAGGATTTGTTTACTTCTCAGAGAGCCAACTTTGAGTTTTTACTCCTAGAGTTTTAGCATAGTCTGGTTAAGACCTCAAGGTTTTCTTCAGAATCATCACAGCTAAGAAGAWCTTTATCTAACTGAAAACTGACTTTTTTTAACTTTCACAAGCAGAGATGCAGCTTTCAAAAAAACCTAAATTTATCCTGTTACAGTTGGAAATGCTACTTTTACCATGAACATTCCCACCTAGACAGCAACAATACACAGGAGAAAAAGGAACCAAAATAAAACAAAATGTGATTTGTATATTAGTAACATGCAAATAGGAGTTTGYATGAAGGCCATCGAAGTTAACAAAAGCACTGAGTCTGCCTTCCACACCACTTGGATCTGGCCAACAATGAAGAAAGATATGCAAAAAGGGAGAGAGGGTGGGTGCACTGCATCCTGCCAAGTAAGCACTGCGGCCTTACGCCAAAGGGAAAGCAAGGCCTGTACCAAGAAAGAGAATGATGTGGGAGTTACATCAAAGACTTCAAAAGAAAATTTTAGCGTAACCCCAACACTGCTGCAAACCTTGAAACAGATTAGCTTGTAGGAAATCAAACATCTCACAATAAATCATTAACACTAATGCCATACTTAAACTTGCATTGTCCGCAACATCAGGTTCCTGCCCCCRTTTCACAAACACACTAATACTTATTTTGCATATATATTGTGCTTTGCAGTCATTGACTGCAAATCATCCATTTGTGTAATTTCTAGGAACTTAGAAAGAGTTGATCTGTACACAGGAAGCATAAAAATATTCTAAGTGGAAAAATCACAGCTAACACAGAGAAACATTCATCTGGGATGTCTGCCCTACGTTTTCAGCATTTACCAAATTTCTGTAAGGACTAATAATTTCTATAAGGAACACTACAGACCTTAGGTGAACATTCGGCCATAGCAGGATACCAACAAGTTAGGTAATCAATGTATGTATCCAAAATTTCTCATCAAGAATGAACAGCCAAACRCATAGGATTCTAATGAAGGAGTACCACAGATTCCAGTTAGGGAATCACCATGCCTGTCTGGCAAAACAAAATCCATGTCCTCCAGAAAAAATTTACAACCTAGTCACATTTCACAACATCATGGTGACACCAAGAAACTAACAACACCCACAATAGCATACTCCAGGCCAAAGCCTGGCTGCTGCCACATAATTTTAAGAACATTAAAAAAAAAAAAAAAAAAAAAAAAAAAAGTCTTATGAACACGTTATAGATTAGTTGCAAGACGACAAACCGCAGGGCAGCAGGGTCTAATGTTAACACTGAAGGCCACCATAAAACCCCGCGCCCCCGGGCCCCCCCGCGCCTCCGCCCCGCAGGTACCGCGGGCAGGAACCGCCCCGTTAATGCTCCTCAAGGCCCCAACAACGAGCAGCCTCACTAAGTTAATTAACAGCAACACACTCTCTAATTGCGTGCCCTCTCTGGTGACTCACTCAAAGGCTCACCCCGGGGATGGATGGATGGATGGATGAATGAGGAGGAGGTTGAGATGTGCAGGGGAGGAAGGATGGAAGGAGAGTGGGAGCAGCTTGTGGTGCCCGGTCCCCCCACCCCGTGTGCGGACAGCCGAGAGGGGGAAGCGAGGGGCAAGCACTGAACCTCGGTCCTTCCCCTCCACGCGCTGCCTGGACCGAGGCGAGAAACGAGGGGGACGAAAAAGCAGCGGCRGCTTCGCGCTGTTCCCCCCGCCCGCCACCGCCGCCACGGCCGCTGAGGGAGGGGGGGTAAGATGGCGCCGCCCGCGCCGGGGAGGAGCCGGTTCCGCCACAGCGGCCGCCCCGCGGTGGAGGCGGGGGCGGTGGCACCTCCCAGGGCGCGGGGAGGAGCCGGGCTGAGGCGGGGCTGCCGCCGCTTCCTCCCGCCCCCGCCGTTCCCTCAGACGGCGGCTCGCTGAATGACCGGTAATTAATGCGGACGCGTGTCTCCAAGGCGTGTGCCATGAGGATATTGCCCGTGTCTGTGCGGTACTGCCCCGCGACAGGTCGAGGAGAAGTGGCCATAAAGTGAAACACAGCAAGTTCCACTTCGACATGAGGAAGAACTTCTTTACATTGAGGGTGGCAGAGCACTGGAACAGCTGCCCAGGGATTTCGTGCATTTCTCCCTCTCTGGAGATGTTCCAATCGCGCCTGGATGCTTTCCTGTGTCAGCTCCTCCAGGTGACCCTTGGCAGGGGAGTTGGGCTGGATGGTCTCCAAATGTCCCTTCCAACGCTAACAATTCTGTGATTTTGTGAATCACACACAATCAGGTTGGAAAAGACCCCTGAGATCATCGAGTCCCACCTAAGACCGATCACTATCTTGTCAATCAGTCCATGTCCCTCAGTGCCACATCCCRTCTTTCCTTGAACACCTCCAGGGATGGTGTTGCAGGTGCTGCCTGAGGGGCCATGGCCACCTTTTCCTTCTCCCTCACTGCGAGGTATTGCCGGAGGGCAGCAGGAAGGGGCTCCAGGACTGCTGTGAGTCCAAAAAGCCAGGGGATTTTGGGGAGGGAGAGCTGGATCTCCCTGCAGCAGGGAAGTGTGGGCGTGCACAGGTGTCTGGCCACAGCACAGGTGCCAGCACATCTCATCTGTGAAGCCACAGCCTTGTACAGGTGTTCAAACGTAGCACAGTGCAAAGAGCAGCGACCTGGGCTTGCTTTCAGCCTTGGAAATACCAGTGGATCCTTACTACAGCCATACCCAGCTGTACTGCCCCAGCCATGACATCAATGGTTCAAAGTTGAGCCAGGGAGGTTTAGGCTGGGCATGAGGCAGCATCTCTTTACTGAGAGGGTGGTCAGACACTGGATCAGGCTTATGGAGGGGTGGTTGGTGCTCTGCTCCTCTCAGTGTAAGAGGCATTGGAACAATSTCATTATGCTTTAACTTTGGTCATGCTGTAAGTTTGGATCAGCCGTGACATGGTCAGGMAGTTGGASTGGATGATTGTTGTAGGTCCCTTCTGTCTGAAATATTCYGTTCTGTGCTGTGCTGGTTCAATGCATTGACATGGTTACATCCACATGTCTTCCTCTGATTCCTGGCTTTCCTCTTCCTAAATCCTGCCAGCTCAACAGGTTGATGGAGAGGGATGTGACTAGGCAAGCTGGAGCTTCCTTTCCTTCCTTTTGTTCCTTTCCTTCCTTTCCTTCCTTTCATTCCTTTCATTCCTTTCCTTCCTTTTAATCTTTCCTTTCTCCTTTCAACCTTTTGTTCCTTCAACACCTCCTAATAGTAGGTTTCTGTGAGTTTAGTTTGGTCATTCTGCTCATCACATGCAGGTTTGTCAGAAGACAGGCTGAGGTGTGCCATGGTATAAAGTAGAACTAMTAAGTGGGACCAACAGAGGTAAATGGAATAATCCTTAAAGCTTTGGAAAAAACCTTACTTTTCTCAAAAGTGGGGGAGGGGGGTGTGAAACTTCAAAAGTTATACTCTGTCTTTTACTTTGCCCTTCTTAGTCCCTTTTTAATTCAAATTCCTGCCTACACACTGAGCAGGATTCATATCATTTTTACTAGGATTCATTCTAAGAAACTAGCAGCTTAGAGACTTCATCATTTGATGTAAGTCCTTGCATTTTACTTCTTTGAGGGGCTGGATAAGGAAAGGAGGAAGAACAAAGCTCTGGCAACCCCTGCAATGATCTTAACACTCTAAGGGCCCTCTGAATTCCAGTTTATTAGAAAGTCCTCTTATTTTCTTATTCCCTTAGCTCACTTCTGCTACCCTTAATTTTGTTTTTTTTTTGGTTTTTTTTTTTTGCTACCACTCACTCCCCATCCTTCTTTCTACTTCATATAAACACTCTGTCAGTCCCCTCTGCATTGCTTCCTCCCTGTTCCCACCTCCCACATCAGCTTCAGAAGRGGTGATTCTGCAGCTCGCTGCCAAGTGCTGCCAGCCCCTCTCCCTTCTGCTGCTGCTGCTTACGATTATGAAAGTAAAGCTGATACCAGCCCGAGCACTGACAGCAACAGGGCAAAACACCAAGATATTATCCCGGAGAATGAGAGGCCTCACGCTGCTGATTCTTGCCTGCACAGCAAAGTATTAAGTCTTTGCTGCAAGGACGATGGCCTGAGCTGTTCCTTCCTGTTACACATTTTAAAATATCTGGGCAACCCCAGCCAAAGCAGGATTATCGATAGGCATTTTCCCAGCCAAAAGGAGAATCAAAACATTCTGTCAAGTTATGAAAGGTACTGCAGAAAAACTTGCGGCGGCTCAGGTTTTTAGCCAAATTCTGTGATTTGTCAAAACCTTGCATTAAACTGAGGGAGGCAAGGCAGCATATTGTTGACATTTCTATGCRTATCTTTATACATCTCAGAATTGGTAGGACAGACTAATAAAAAAMCAGAAAAAATAGAGAAGTTACTATGCCAGTTCCAAATGGTAATTTTAATACCAGAGTTACTGGGATAATATGGTTGAGCATGTCCAGTGTGAGCTACATAACTTCCAGGAGCTTGGATAGAGGCAGTGTGACTTGGTGAGGTGCCTGAAAAAGCACTGACAGAAACATTTCCTGACAAACTGTGTTGCTGTGCAGAACCCCTTCGCCTGCAGTGAGAGGTTACCAGTTCACAAGGGGTTGAAGTTACTGCCCAATGATGAGCTGGGTTGATGAAAGAATATTCACCCTGTTGCCACTTCTATAGGTGATAACTCCTGGCAGAATAATTGAACAAGACAGATACCTACTGGCTATGAAATCTGAAGTTAGTACAAAAAATTATACTAGAAGACAGGAGGAAAGAGGACTGAGGTATCCTTTCTAGTATATTTCTAGCTGATAAAAGTGCAGAGGCACTTCTTGAGTCTGAATTCTTACAATACTTACAGAGAGGGAAAAAAAAACCCTGATCAAGTTTTTGTTATGTATTATACAAAACCAAAAAAGGGCACATACAAAACTGTTTCCCCTTCTCAGGTCACCTTTCAGRWCATGAGGTCATTATAAACTGTCTCAGCACTTTTACAAACTGGAGTCTGCTCAAACCATAATGCTTACAAAGTTTCACTTTGAATAGGCCTGATTTTCTCTGTCATTTGTTTTCACTTTTTATTTCTCTGCAGAACATAAAAAGTCAGAAAAAGATTTTATTTTCCCCCTACATAGCGTATAATTTACATCAATCATCCCAGGAGGTCAGTACCACTGGGGTGTCATTTAAATACAATGAATATAAAGTAATGAAGCTCTTGCTGGAGTGGATGGCCACAATTCTCAGAGAGAGAGAGAGTTTCCAAAGCATGTGGAGAAAACACAACGGGAGACCGAGTGAATTCATCACACCACAAAAATGTCTCCATCCTGTCGACAAAGTCATTAAAGGAAAATGAACCATTGTTACTCTAGACGCTTGCATTCCTTCRGCATAATAACCTCAGTATAGAAGCATTGGGGCAAAGAGAATTTGCACACACAGGAGAAAAAAAAATTCGTTCTATTAAAAAAAAAWAAAAATTCCAGATTATGTAATGAAAGAAATCCTCCATGCTCCAAAGAGGAGACRGAGCCTCTGCAGAAGCCACAACTTATGCAGTGGTACAGGGCGGTTTCTTTTCCTCCTGCCAACAAGTCAAAGTAAATGCCAACCCAGACAATTTTTTCAGATAACCCACAAATTATGTTCTCCTTTAATTACATGGATGTTTCTACCCTTTGCTGATCCATAGCCATCCTGGGTTTTAAGATCCCTTGTTGAGATTTCCCCAGTGCCATTTCCCTTTTCATATTAATTTACTTCCAATATTTTTTTTKGTCTCCACTAAAGCAATATGTGAGGAATGCAGGGATTAGAAAATTTTGCTGTGTTCATTTTTATTTATTGTTTTGGCAAAAGGTGTCCAAATAAGAGCAACTGTCACAGGCATATAGTAAATCACAGCATATACCAGTTTATGAAAATATATTTTACTTCTGTGGGTCTCYGTCAAGGAAATACAACTTTAAAGGAAACCACCATGCAACCCCTGGTCAAAAAACGTAGCTTTAGAGACCTGCAGCAGAAATCTCTCCCTTTATTATAAATTATTCCATGGTGTGGCAAAAGCCTCTTCACCATACTAATTAAAACTGAAACATGCTAATTAAATTACCACCTTTAATTGTCAGAACCATATAGGAATGTAATGRATAGATTATTTTTTTTTATTTTTTTAGTACAAAAGGACTACCTTGATTTAAGCAAATACTGAAAGGGAAATCTGTTCTTATTTTTAGTAACTTCACAGGAATAGGGAGCCTAATAAAAAGAGAGCAGAACTACTGAGGAAACATATGCCAGCAAAAAACTAGATCATACCTGTTAATTACAACAAATATGCTCACAGACAACAGTAAGAATGCTATTTATCCATCATTTACAGCCACTGAAGTGCAGGGAAAGGAATTGGTTTGCTGGCAAATGCCCCAATTAATTGGGCGTGCTATTTATTAGGGCACTGATTAAAGTGTACTCTGCAATATAATAGTTGAGTATGAAGTTGCCAACTCTTATTCACTCCTGGCTCATAGGGATGAAAGCAGGAGGGTAGACTAGCACAATATGAAAATAATTATGTATTCCATGCCAAAATGGATTTGAGACAATTCCAATGCCTGGAAATTAAAGACCTGGAGAGCCAGAATTAGGTAGCACCGTGATCTTATGGACAGAACTTTGTGTTGTGTAATCCAGTTGTGACCAAGACCTTCAATCTGTAGCAGCCATTTTCCACATGTATTAACACTCCTCTCAGAAGCCAACCCCACAGGCACGCCCTTAAGTAAGCAGCATATGAATTAAAAATAAAACAAGATAAAAACAAAGTTTTGTTCCTGACTGATCTGTATCAATGCACTTGAAGAAAAACTACTTCAGTGGGGGCCTTTTKCTAGTCACTGACTCCTCCAGCCTGTTCAATCAGCTGCTCTGAGATTATGCCTTAAATAGTCCTTTTTTGCTGTGCCCTTTTCAAAACCATGGCTTCCACAAATGAGGCTGGGAGTTTCTACACAAGATCAAGGAAGCTTATGCTAATTATTGTATGTGTTATCTGAAGTAATGCTTGAGGTTTGATCTCAACCAAGATAACCACCAGAGCAAACCAAAATAATGATTTGTACCAGCAAAGAATTTCTTGGTCCTGGATCACTCTTTACTCACCTTGCTAGWGCTGAGGCAAGATCTGGGTAGAAGGCCAAACTGGCCATGATTATTAATGAATTTAACAAGTCCACGCATGCTTCTGTTTGTACCTTCTTCCCACAGGGATCACAGGATTTTGGCAACATCTTGCATTGCACCTGTATAGCCAGATATTCAAGGGTGACCTCTATGGTTAGAGAGCTCCAACCAAAAGGCTCTAAAAACAGAAAGTGAGCTTTGGTACAGAGTCTTTCTTATGAAGCTGACTGCACCCAAAAAAACATGCAGCTTTGAAAAGAGCACTCTGGCAGCATGCTGGATATCCTTGTCACCTAAAAATGAGAGCAGTRAAGAGCAGACAAAGCTCCAGCTCTCCCAAGCAAAGGAAAGAGCCAACACTTAGTAGCCAGAGACTCCTCCGCTACTCCAAAGTAGCATTTTTGGCTCAGGGTCCAAATGGATCCCAAGGAACTCCCTGAAGCACAACATCAGAAGAGACTCATCAGCCCATCACTCTGGCTGTCCTGCMTGCCAGCATTTCACTGAAACCACTTCACTGCACAAAATGCACAAAAAAAACCAGAGTAGCTTAAGCCTGACTGAACCAGAAGCATTGTGATTACCCTAAAACCAGGATGTGTTCTGGCAACTACAACATTAGGAGTAGGTTTTATTGGAAACCCTGTCCCTATGGTCAGTGCAGGCAAGAAACCAGTTCCTTCAAAGGCAGACATCTATGTTTGGCCATTGGACTTAATCTGTAGAAGCCACTGACTTCATTTGTGAGGGCTGAGCTCAGTTATCCATGTCAAGTCCTATAGCCTGCGTTGTCTCCCTCCATCTGCCTTTTCAACATACACCTCACATAGGTCCTGACTCAGATGTGGCAGCTCCATGGTGATTTCTTTGGTAGCCCAAGGCAGCTGTAATGGAATTGGARGCTTAATTTTAGGCAAGTGAATTGAGCCTTAGGTTGTTATTGAGTATCATGGGAGCTTAAACTGTTAGCATAAATATAAACACTTACTTTTAGACAACCAAATTTAGGTGCCTGAACCTGGAACTCAGCTCTTCTCYGGCTGTCATTTTTCCAAGGAAAATAGCAGTTATATATAGTTACTTTTCACTTACATTAGATATACAAATTGGAGYATGATGTTGCTTGAGGAATGCTTACAGGTTTCTGAATCCTTTGTATCCTTAGCAAAAACACATCTGGGTCATTTGCCACGGAGAACAGGTGGGATCAGGTCAACTATTTCCAAATTACATGGTTAGGTTTTTATGGACTCCAGTCATAAGCCTTTGGAAGATAAGTGAGAATTAGCCRGAGCACTGAGCTTTCCTCTGCAGAAAAAAATATAAGGAAGGGRTATTAGTTCTTTCTGGATTGCATATTCATATAATGAAAGTTTCCAGAATCAGTCCATTCAAAACAGTAATTTCTTGAAATGTAGGAATAGTGCCAGCAATTTGCATCAAATTACTACTGGACTGCAGAATAAATAACATCAGCCCCAGGTTGCTAAAGATTTAATTTCCTTAATGTTCTGAAACAAATTCATGTTATTTGACCATGCAGARCGGGTAGAATGCTGAGTTTGTGGTTCCCCAACACTTCTTATTTCTCAGGGTGGGTGCCCAGTGGTGGTAATCTGTGTRCATTAGATATGAGATACAAATATATCAGAGAAGCTTTTTTTTTTCCTCTCTGAATAAATATTTAAATATTTAGGGCCAAATTCCATTGCTAAACATATGAACACAGCTCTCTTTGAGCTCATTGGACTGGTGCATGTGTATCTAAGGGCAGAACTTGGCCCTTAGGTTTTAGGTTTTAGCACCAAGCTTCCAGTGTAAAATAACTTGTGATCTGTAACACACAGGAAAGCAGCAAGACCTAGTTTTAAAGGAAGGGTACAATTACATATTTCCATCTTTCTTTTGGATAAGAAGTACTGCCTTCAACAGAGCCCCTGAGAATATTCTTACCTCTTCCCCAGACAGTCTTCCTTTTGTAAAAGGTGCTTCTCTGGCAGCTTTTGGTCATTCCTGTAGCTGGGAAGCAGAGCAGGATACTTTTTCATTTCTTTGCAACTTCTCTCCAATTTTCATTCTGCCAGTTTCAACGGAGTATCATGATGGAAAATACAGAGCTATTTTAAAAATACACTTAGACTAATGACTTAGATACGGTTTTTAAATTATGAAGAAACCAGGATGTTTTTTAGACTATAGGCAGTGTGTTCAGATCAGCCAAAAGACATACCCAGTATCTTTCCAATGTGCCAATATTACAGCTGGGACCAGCYAAAGCATTTTAATTGGGAATTGTCTACAGAGTGCCATTACAGAGCTCTTTAATCTGGAGGTATTCTTTCCCTATGCTTGCTACCTCTTTTATCCCTCCTTTTAAAAGTATTTGTAAAGTATTTAGATGTTTGAGTGTTGATTTTATTTTTTAAGGCTCACATTCATCTAATAGCCAGGGCCAGGAAAGACACTGACTGCATGGTACTTGTGCAATAATGTGTAAATGCCTCAGGACATGCGGCGTGATAGAAACCTGTAGCAATG
>NW_026623481.1:552409-561453 GCF_030028575.1 Malurus melanocephalus
AAAAAAAAAACGATCGAAAAAAACCTCAACTCAAAAAAAAGAAAAAGTAAAAAAATCCCTGCATATGTAAGTGTAGTCAGGGGGTGACCCCTCTGAAATTTCTCCAGGGTTTCAAAATTCCTCAAAAATTACTTTCTCCRATCTAATATAGCTCTGGATTTTATCATTATCAAAAAAATACTCGGACTGTTATCAACTCTGTGAGCCTACTGAACAGTTCATATATTTTAGTGGGTTTTGTGAGAGTCAGGATCTTGTTGGGAATTAAAGTTTTTGAGGGATGGAAGGCTTTTGGAAGATATCTTATGAAGTTCACTGTCTACCTTTGATTCTTTTTCTGTGGTAATATGCTAATGCTAATGGCATCCAGCATAGCAGAGAAGGATGTTGCACAGTTTTAAAGTTTTACAGATGCAATTATAAGTGAGAGTGGACTGCTAGCTTCCTTCAGTCTTTTTAAAATCCTGCACAGATAGACAGACAGACAGATTAAACCTTAATCCTTCTAAAAATGTTGCTCCATTTGTGGCCAAAATAGCATTTTATGGCATTTATTGCAAAGGTCAACTAGAAGTTGTTCCGTCCAAAATAGCTTCTTTTATCCACTTGAAAAATAACTTCTGCTTCAGTTTCCTTCCTCATATGCCAGCTTATTCTTTGCATAATTGCAAAAATAAATACCATAGAAAAAGAAAACCTCTGGTACAATCCACTTCTTTTATGATGCTTCCACAGAGCCAGTCAATTATTAATGAATATCTAAGAAATAGAGATACCTGASTCAGTTGGGTTTGGCAAAATAGTTTCTTATGTTTTTTCACATGTGCTCAGAAGAGCACATCATGTGTGAAGGGGCTGCAAGATTCAACATTATTTATTATGTCAGCAGCCTTATGTGGTGAAACTTTGATCACTTACTTGTAGCATGGGTATTTTCTTGCACTAACTGTTCTTTAAATTAGAAAGCATAMTCTTTGGCAATTGGCTTGTGGCCTTCAATTCTGTATTGATGTAGATGATAAGGGACCATATATTGAAAGTTTAGCTGATCATCTTGCATCCTGCAAGTGCACAGCATCACAGACAGTCACAGGCCATGCTGTCATAGGGGACTTTGCACTATCCCAGGTTTACTGARTTGGGCCTCAGAGAACAGGGATATTTTGGTAGGCATGTACCTAACCCAGAGAAACAACGTGTTTTTGACAACTGCTGTCAAAACGCCCGCCCACTCTTGTCACATATTGGAGCAGTGTTGAAAACAACTGCTCATCCAGTGTGGACAAAGTCAGCGAGTTCAGCCCCTATTGTGGCAAATTCTTCCCTACACTGTGAGGCAAATCCTATGCAGGCGAGTTGTCCCATGAGCCCTCAACAGGCATGATTTGCTAGAGTAAGCAGTGAACTTGCCTGACCTTGTCCACAACAGTGAGGCAGCTACTTCTACTGGTTCTTGAGTGGATCTGAGGGTGGAAAACTATTTTCAACACCCTCATCAAAACCAGGTCATTATTCTAGAGAAGGCAAAGCCCCAGCGACAGTACAGAACTCACATGCTGTAGTGCACTGGGGTGAGTTAAGGACAAGGGGTCATCGCTCAGAAAGGCACTTAATCATTTAAAATTCAGAATACATTTGTTGTAGGATGTGGAAATACTTAAGTTTGTATTGGCAATTTCAAATATGATAGGAGAAAATAAGCAGACACATTGTTTGCATCTATTAAATTAGGTAGATTTAATAACAGCCCAGTTTCCTTTTCACACCAGTGTAAGTCAAGAGGGGTACAGCTGAAAGCCACTGAGTTACTTGTACGTGAGAAACACATATTTCTGAAAACATTATATATTTCCTTCTTACTTCTTCTCACTTAGTTTTCATGATTGCCTTAAATAATTATGTCTCTATTGGACCTAGAGCATGAAATGGGGAGAGGAAAGGGAGCATGGAAGGAGCGTGATGATGGGAATACAAGGTGGGCAGCCAGGAGAAGCAAAGTGTCTGTCCCATTCTCATTTACTCTGAGACACAGAGCAAACAGCTTTCTGACTTACTAAACATTCTGAACATACTGAGAGCTCTCTGTTTATTTCAGATGTGTAAAATGCCACAACTTGCCAGTAAATGGAGCTGGGCATGCAAGCGCGTGTATGCAGATAACATATTAGTTACAAGAATTATAATTGTCCTGTCATTATCTTTTCTTTCTTTCCTGAACCAGAGTGAGTGTGCCATAATCTAGCAAGAATCTCATGATAAGTAATGTTAGAAATAGATTTTTTTTCTTTTTTAGCTGCCAGCTGTCTATTTTAGACATAACATCACCCTGTACTGTAGGCTTCCACATAAAAGCAACAYGAACAGTAACGTCTCTAAGCAAGCATGAATGATTGGCTGCAGATTCTTTACCAAAAAGGGAATTTATTTACTTCACACAACTCATAAATTTCCTTAGAAAAACTATCAGTGGTAATCTACATGTGGTGTTTAGTAAATAGAGCTTTCCTCTGCTTCCCTCCGTCCTTGTTCTTCACTAAAAACAGTGGAAGATGTTCCTTTTATGCCTAAAAATATAAATTATTCCAGCTCTCTAAAATGTAGTGGAAATAAAGAGCTGAAAAACTTGACATGTTCTTTACCAAGATGGACATTTAAACATGGAAATATGAAAGGATAAGTTGAGTAACTCGAAGCAGCAAGTTAACTGAAGTCTTGCCTCTGCTTCTCTTACGTGAAGCAGCACCTTAGTCYACCAAGGCTCCCATTGAAATCAGTGAAACTGCAGGCATAATAAGGATTTTCCTTCATTTTCTTACCAAGTTTTTT
This sequence comes from Malurus melanocephalus, assembly GCF_030028575.1. Taxonomy (NCBI): domain Eukaryota; kingdom Metazoa; phylum Chordata; class Aves; order Passeriformes; family Maluridae; genus Malurus; species Malurus melanocephalus. Next base: position 555,236 of record NW_026623481.1, read on the forward strand.
TTTAAAAAAAGAAAACAAAAATAGGGTGGGATCTGCCTTTTCATGTAATGGGCTTTTATCTGCTGAAAAATCACGCTAACCTCAGGGTGCCAAGCACAGTAWCTTTGAAAGCATTCCAGGGATGGGAAGAGCTGCTCTGTCTTCTCTACTACAAAGGGAAGCTTGGTAGTAATGAGAGCTGCTGTGGTCTTCCAAGAAAGGTTTTGCATCTGCTTTGTCCCCTCTGAGGACTTGTTGCTTGTTCCTCCTGGATAATTCCAGGTTATATTGTTCTTCTTATATTTCAATTAGGAGAACATGTAGGTAACTGTGTTCATTATGAATTTTACCATGAGAAGACAGGAGGATTCTCCCTTGCTTTTCAATATGTGTATTTAATAAATTATCTAAATATTTATAAGGTAAACTAGAATAACAGGTTTTGGTATTACATCACATAAACTCCTAATATTTTGATGCTCCTGATAGCAATATCAGAGAACCTTGTTCACATTTGAATGTCTAGCGTTGATGGTAAAGATTTTAATTATTCTCGATCCTTCTGGGGCCTGACCAGCATTTGAAACAAACAGTTTAAAACTTATCATACTTATCATAACTGAATTATGAAGTGTGTTGTGAAAGAAATGTCCAGAATTTGTACATGACTATTTTTCTATCACTTCAAAACAGACTATTGAAAAAAATCTGTAGACAASTTTGACTTCTGAACAAAGAGTATAAGCCAGATTTCAGCCTGTAAGGAATTTTTATGGTTGAATTATAGGCTTCTAAAAGGCACAATTTAAAACTGAACTGCTGACAGTCATTCTGATTATATTTTTTATAAGCTACTATTAACTAGGATGAGACCTTAAAGGAGGAGTAGATCCCATCTCTATCTGCTGACTCAAGGGTTTCTTATCCTTTCCTCTAAAACAGTGCAGCCTACTGCCAGGGATAATATTGGTCAGACTAGACTGACTACAGATCCAGTCCAGTCTAGCAAGCCCCAAGCTGCTAAGGAGGCTTTGCAAAATTCAGCTGCCAACTCCCCCATCTGTACTGAGCACGCGCGAGAAAAACCTCAACTTTTTTTCAGCAGCTTCTAGCTCGGCCAAGTTAGGGTGGATCCTTTTGGTCAGGGGCAACAAAAGGAACTTATCTGCTTTTYCCTCCTTATCCCTCTCCTACTCAGTAAAACTTCCAATCCCAGCTCTGAAATAGATATTGGGATGAAGTCTTAAAGTGTTGTGAAACAATGTGTTTTCTCTTAAATGCCGACCTTAGAAGCAGCAAAAGTATTTCTGCTGCAAGTTTCCAAAAAATTCAGCTTGAGGCAGATTCAGGATTGAAAAGCTCATCCTGAACAGCTAAAAATTGGCAATGTTACAYGAGTGAAAACAAGGTCTTATACTGGAAAGTGGTAGGCAAGCTTAACTGCAGATACTGCTGGCAGCTTCATCTATAGTACTTTTTTTGCCAGATCTTTGTCTTCTGTTACTAGAGAGAATAATTCCCGTGATGYCCAATGTTTTGTCACCTGCCCTTATGGCTTGTTTTTGGACTGGCGCTGTTGTCTCCTGTGRCCTGGCTGCCAATTCCAACTCAGTGTATTGCTCCTGTTCTGCCCCCATACCCAAGACCTGAAGGCCACACCTGATATGGGGAGCACACATATTTCTGCCAAGATGTAAGCAGGATGCTCAGCATTTTCATGTGACATTATGTCACACCATGAATATGGTTATTCTTTATGCTCTGGTCTGGCCTGAGTGAATTTGCAGGAAAGAAAGGGCAAAAATAGTTTTTATGTTCCTCAAAGAGTTCATTTGCTGTGCCCATTATGCTTATTCTACATTTGCCATTACCATATGCTTTCTTCTATTCCACTCCTGTAGACTCCACCATCTCTTTCATAGGTGTCTATTTTCACCCTTTTTAGAACAAGCCTGCCACTATTCAGTGTTTTTCTAATGCTTCAGCTTCAAGTCTTGTGCTATTAACAAAGAAGTTTTTTTCTGCCATCCATGCTATTGAAAATGGATTTACAATGGGAATTGTCATCATTGCAACACTGAGACAGTAAATACAAGGATCTGGTGCGGTGCTTGTGGTTAGAATCACTAAAAACCCCTCTCCCACTCAAGACTGACTTATATCTTGTAACTTCTGAGCTTTATGGATCTTGTATCTGGCCAGAGAGCACTTCCTTAGACTCTTAAAAAAYAGCATGCAAAATTGAGGAACTCTGCAAGGTTCCAGATGTATAAACCCTTTTTAATTACAGTTATACCACCCATTTTCCCCACAGTTAATCAAGMGAACCAGTTTTCACAAAGGTCAACAGAAAAAAAAGTCATGATGTTTCTGGCTCATGCTGCTTTTACATATGCTGAAATTAGGAAAAAAATAAATTTAAGGTCTCATTTTTTAGCCTTCRTATCTCTAAAACAACATACTCGTTTCATCTGAATTCATCCAAGAAAAAAAATCTTTTTCCTCACATTGAAATTAGTTAAACAGAAGTTGGAAGGAAAATTAATGGAAAAGGGCTAAGTCTTGCCATGAAAAATGACAGTTTGTCCCTAACTATGAGGACCCTAACAACCTCCTACAGTTAATTTTTAGTTTGCATTTTGCAGTTAAAAAAAAAAAAAATCATTTGAGAAAGTCAGGTCATACATTTTTCTAATCCTATTTCACATTCAGGCTTTAGTGCCAGAAAGCACAGGTCATACTTTCTCTTTCAAAGGCCGTTACAAGATGACGAGCAGGCCTCCATTTCTTCCCTCCAYGATGATGACATGGTCATTTGCTGCTTTAAACCTCTGAAATATGTGCAATCCCAATGGGGCATGAGAGGCTGCAGACAGGGAGGGAAATGGGAGAACTCTGCAGTAGGACCCACACCTCAGCTTGCAGTCCCTGCTTATTAGAGAAGCAGAAAATACATCATTTAGGAAAAAYACAGAAGGAGTAATTGTTTACTTTGTTGTTTGTATAGCCCATGTTTGGCTGCGTGCTGTGGAAAAGCCAACAGTTTTTCAGCTGGGAGAAGGCAGGTTTCCTACCAGATTTCCARTTTCTTTTCCTGGTACTACTGGATGCTCATCTTTGGACCTCTGAGAATTTAACATACATTTTTCTATCTTAAAATTTATATGGTAATAGTTAGGACCTTATTTTATACTGAAGGAAAATGTGCTAAAAGTCTTGTCTGAGGTCCCAGAGCATTCAGCATCAAATCCTGAGACAGAAAACAAAAAGTCTCAGCTCTCAGTCTTCACTTCCTACTGAAAATACTGGGGGAAAAAGTAATACTCTCCAGGCTAATTTTTTTTTTTATGTGATCATTTTCTAGCCTTTCAATCTTTATGCCTGTTTTTGCATCAGATTCTATAAATGTTAGAAAGCAGTGCATAGCACTGAAATATTAAATGTTTTCGATTCATTTCAGGACACAAAAAATCTTCTTTTATCTGGGCTGTAAATCAGTGGGGCAGGGACACAGTAGTTAAACAAACCATAGTAGTACAGTCTGAGTRAGAATGCTGCAGTTACAGAACTCATTACCACACGCCTACTTAGCAGACCAAATAACGTGCTAATCTAGAGTTACTATTTGTCATACTTAAGAAAAAGCAAAGAATAGCTGGGCAAACAGTCAACTTCCAACCAAAGCGAAAGTAAAGCGCTGCCAAGAGACACTGGAGCTTATCTCGCCCCTACTGAAATGAATGGAAATTCGGGCAAAACCTGCTCTAGCATTAAGTTTACTTAAGTTCACATATTTTGGCTCGATGCACRCTTTCACGAGTGAATAAAAAGCTTYGGGAAGGTAAATGTTGGAAACAAGAATATTGGCAATTCTTYCACTATAGTAATAATTGCTGACATTGCTGCAGTCGCTCTGGCTAAAAATATCAAATACAATAACAAACCCAGTGAACCCATTCATTTATTCTCGTTTCACAAAGGCTATTTACATACATAGAGAGGCTCAAAATAAATCCTATATTCATCATATTTGCAGCACATTCCAGCCCAGCAAACTGGCATTGAAACTATTTATTTAGGGAACATCRTCCAGGTTAGAATCTTTCATATCTGATAATTATTTTTCATCTTGAGCACCCAGTACCTACAACAGGAGCATGCTGGGCCTATGTTTTAGAAATGTGATGGTAAACAAACTCAGTGCTCTTTAGAACRTTACTTTTTTGTCCAAAAGTCGTCTAATTATGGCTGTATTCATAACACAGTTAAAAGTGAAAAAGCTGAAAGACAATTTAAATTGCGGCAAGCACAGCCATACTAACGAAAATCTGATTTTGTAAAGTGGATCTGAAGGTGTTTGTTAAGATATAACTTGCAGCGCAAGCACATTTTTTTCACCAACCTCCTACAATTCTCTAAGATCTTAAAATATGACCCATTTTGCAACCGGTGTTAAAATTCCGAGAAGTTCTGAAATAAAACCCGAGGAAAGCCGAGCAGCAGGGTTGCTCTCCATTCCAGCCAAATCCAAGCCAATGTTCCAGATTATATATATCATAACATGAATGACTTCTTCTGAAAAATCCCATCCAGCTTTTATGTAGGTCCATAAACATTACTGGTACTTTTATTAATTTGTYCATAACCATTTAAATAAAATTCTAGAGCTCTGAGCTGTGATCTGTTCCAGACTGTAGTAAGTTCCTGTTAAATGTGTAAATGTTCAGCAGAAAGATATTTTTGCACGGAGACTGAAAATCAGCTGTGCCAGATACCTGAAACTTTGTTAGGGCGCTCAGTGGAAAATTTTATTTCGACATTATAAATAACCCTGGACTATTTTAAGTGACCTTAAACTGGTAGCTTCCAATGACTTATTTCAGTTTATCCTAATTGACTTTTTATTTTATTTTAGTAGGAAGAGAGGTGACTGTAAAATTTTTAGTGTGACTAATTAAAAGTGGAAACGTATCTTCTTGTTTGAAATGAAATAAATCATGATTGTCAGGCTTATATAGCATTTGGATATGAAACAACTCCTTGCTTTCTTTCTAGCGCCTTTGGAATGGCTCTTAGGGAATGTATTAGAGCCAGCTAAAGAAGGGGGGGAGGAAGCCAAAAGAATCTATGGACATAAATATTTTGCCAAAATAAGTATGAAAAAATATATTTTCTGTATCAAAACCACTGCAAACCAGAGCTTCTGCATATATACTAATCCGTCTAGGTGATGAGTAATTGTGCCTTGGAAACGCCTGTGGCCACTTTTGGGGAAAAGCAGATCTCTGTGGTTGTCGGGAGAAGCAGGGCAAGCTCAGGAGGGGTTTGCAGCGTTATCCACATGGATCGGGTTTTCGCAACGGGATAGAAAACTTTCAGAGCCCTTCCAACCTTGAGCCGGGAGAAGGGCGGGGGGGAGGAAAAACGTTGGGGAAAGAACGGAAATAAGGAAGCGGAGGGCTCACTCAGATCCCTGCGAGGCAGTGGGTCGGGGGGTGCCGCTCCCCGCGGGAAGCGTGGGAAAAGCCGCGGAGCGGAGGGAGGGATGGAGGGGAGGCTGCGGAGCCGGCGCTGGGTGGGCGCCCGGCCGGCGCGGAGCGGGGGCGGCAGCCGCAGCCGCAGCCGCGCTGCGCGGAGCGAGAGCTCTCCCCTGTGACCGATCGGCGGAGCTTGCGGCTCGTTCTCTGCTCCGGAGCCGAGCGGGGCAGGAGCCGCCGCCGCCGCCTCTGCACGCACCTTCCCCGGGCACAGCCGGGGTGTGACCCGGGGGGCAGAAATTGGGGACAGCGGGGACAGGACAGCGCAGGGCAGCTCTGCGGGAGGAGGGCGAGGGGGCTCCGAGGGTGCGCAAACAGCCCTGGAGGTGCCCCCAGCAGCAGCAGCAGCCACACACGGACACCCCCGAGCCCGTGTAGGGCTGCAGCTCCGCCCGGCTTTTGGCTCAGGGTSCGGCGGGACAAACCGGGCTGGGCTCGGGGCTCGGAACGGCTGCTGAAAGGGCCACAGCCCCCGCACCCCCACGCAGACAGACACACACWCAGCGCCCCGAGTCACACACAGGCGGCGAGCAAGGAGCACACACGCAGCGCCGACTTTTTTCAAGAAGGTGGAAGTAGCAAGTCGGAGTAAAGCCTTAGAAATTAGAGGGCGGGTTGTGATAGGCTGTTATCTGCGCGGGGAGGCGGTGACACTTTCATACCATTGGGTATGTAAATGATTTTTAATAAGATCTGCCCTTT